>NC_084567.2:27087500-27265000 GCF_033978685.3 Nerophis lumbriciformis | reverse complement strand
GGCAAACGGTAAGGGTGGAAGACGTAGCGAGACTCGAGCGACCTCCGTATGCATATGGGCGTATTTGCAATACTTTGCCATGGCACTATGCTAAAGCCAAGGGGAAGGGTCAAGTAGAAGATCCTAGTTTGATTGGTCAGGGAGAGTCCCTGAACAAAAGCGAACAGACTGTGCTTGAAATGCACAAATTATTGTATAAAATAAAACAACAGTGATTAAACATTTGCATGAAAACTGATTCTGTTCATAACTTTTATGGACAGAATTTCTGGCACAGTCAGGGCGTTGAGGGGATCAGGTTTGGTGATTGCAGGATTAGGTCTCTGCTTTTTGCAGATGATGTGGTCTTGATGGCTTCAACTGGTCAGGATCTTCAGCTCTCACTGGATCGGTTCGCAGCTGAGTGTGAAGCGACTGGGATGAGAATCAGCACCTCCAAGTCCGAGTCCATGGTTCTCGCCCGGAAAAGGGTGGAGTGCCATCTCCGGGTTATGGAGGAGACCCTACCCCAAGTGGAGGAGTTCAAGTACCTCGGAGTCTTGTTCACGAGTGAGGGAAGAGTGGATCGTGAGATCGACAAGCGGATCGGTGCGGCGTCTTCAGTAATGCGGACGCTGTATCTATCCGTTGTGGTGAAGAAGGAGCTGAGCCGGAAGGCAAAGCTCTCAATTTACCGGTCGATCTACGTTCCCATCCTCACCTATGGTCATGAGCTTTGGGTTATGACCGAAAGGACAAGATCACGGGTACAAGCGGCCAAAATTAGTTTTCCTCCACCTCCGTCTCTCCCTTAGAGATAGGATGAGAAGCTCTGTTATCCGGGAGGAGCTCAAAGTAAAGCCGCTGCTCCCCCACATTGAGAGGAGCCAGATGAGGTGGTTCAGGCATCTGCTCAGGATGCCACCCGAACGCCTCCGCGACCGGCAGGAGGCCACGGGGAAGACCCAGGACTCGTTGGGAAGACTATGTCTACCGGCTGGCCTGGGAAGGCCTCGGGATCCCCCGGGAAGAGCTGAATGAAGTGGCTGGGGAGAGGGAAGTCTGGGTTTCTCTGCTTAGGTTGCTGCCCCCGCGACCCGACCTCGGATAAGCGGAAGAAATTGGATGAATGGATGGATGAAAACTGATTATGTGTACTTAATATCTCGGTGCGCTCTAAAAAATAATTACTCAGTGTGTGGTTTTGGGAGAAGGGAATCTCATTTGAGGGTTTCTGCCGAAATATTGAGGGCAGTCACACACGAGTAGAAAAGAAGGCAAATCTATTTAGTTTGTTACATGCTGTAACAAATAAACAAGCTTGCTACCATTTGTGTAGTTAGCCCTATAAACTTAGTACACTTTGTTTTTTAATCATCTTGCTTGGTATCTTATTGCTTTGTATTTTTTAAGACTATGGTGAAATAAATCTGACCGAAATTTTTATTTATTTATTTACATGGCATCAATGTATAAATACACCCATACGTCATCAGCTGGATTTGTATAAACTACCTCACACGCAAACCACACAGGTTCACAGGAAGCTAAAGTTCCAGGAAGGTTGCATGAACTCAAAGTTCCTGAACTTTGGTAGAAAATGGGCTATGGTCCCATTGTAACAATCCACTTTTTGTCCATATGTCCCTTTTAAACTGCCGTTTATCAGTTGTGTTTACAAAAAGGCGTCACTAAAGAACCCATTATTCAGTCAGTGGTGGCAAATTGAGTGAAACATGTTTATGTCTACATCCTGCATGTGGACACATGTAGAAGCAAGCTTGTTTATATATAGAAGGGTCTCAGACAGTTTTCCATGATGCAAACAGGATGTTGATTTCACGGGACCCCCTAACAGTTCACATGCTTACTTAACTTACATGTTAGAAGACACCATCATTTCTATTGGTATATTAGAATCCATATGTACCATATGGTTTCCTTTAAGATGTATGCTAAATTAATCTGTCCATGTATGACTAGTTTAATTAAATAGTTGTATTCTAACACAAAGCTGTAAAACTCTCCATTAAAATACATTCCAGGAGCAGACTGCATTTTATGACAGTGGTTATGATGGTAGTATACCTCGCTTCAATACCCCAACCCAAGGGGTCCATACTCCATACTGGAGTTAGATATTGTTTACATTAGGACATGGTTTTGGCAAGGACTTTACGATGCTATACGTGTTATATTTGAGTCACAATACAATGCAGTAATGCGATATATTGCGATATTCATAGTTCACTGATAAATATAAAATGCAGCTTAAAATATAAGTTGTATATGCAGTATGTACACTGTATATACACATTATATTTTAAATACTGTCATCCAATGTACATTGCACAGTAGACGACAGTAGTAATTCATTAGACAAACTAAATTCAGAAAATTAGGTAATCTAAATGATATATTTTCATTCATTGTAATTGTAAGTGCAAGCCTCGAATTTTACCTTTTTAAGGTCAAGGCAAGTGTTGCCTTAAAGGAGGGCTCATATTTTAGGGCACCAAGGCAAGTTAGAAGGGCACGAAGGCAAACATTATTTTCTTTCCAGGCAGGGGCTCCAAAGCATGCATGCATACTAGGGGTGTAACGGTACACAAAAATGTCAGTTTGGTACATACCTCGGTTTAGAGGTCACGGTTCGGTTCATTTTCGGTACAGTAAGAAAACAACAAAATATAAATTTTTTGGTTATTTATTTATCAAATTTGTAAATAACGACTTTATCCTTTTAACATTGTGAACACTAATAATTCTGCCCACGTTAATCAACTTTAAACTGCCTCAAGTTGTTGTTCAGATTAAATAAATTGACAAAACTTTTCTTCTACATAGAAAAAGTGCAACATTAAACAGTTTCAAGTCAACTAATCATGCTTAATTTATTACAGCATTTGGGAAGCCTGTAGTTGATGTTTATTATGTAAATGTTATATTTTTATCAACATGTGATAGCAGGGACCCTGCCATTCAAAACTAGGCTGCTACATTACTAATGATTACACACACCGCACAATGAGCTAACACACACACACACACACACACACACACACACACACACACACACACACACACACACACACACACACACACACACACACACACACACACACACACACACACACACACACACACACACACACACACACACACACACACACACACACACACACACACACACACACACACACCACAAAAATAAGCTAACGTTACGCTAAAAGCTAATTAGCCTTCACCTCAAGCCAGGACTGCGAGCGAGCTGATCTGCAGTTTGTTTCTAGAATGTCAACGGGCTCATAGTGATGTTACTAGTAGTTGACTGGGAGGTGTTTATTTTAATTTGGGGAGAGTCCGCTACCTGATGCTTACCTGCTAAACACCTATCTGCTAACCCCCCCGCAGAAGCACTGACTATATGCGCTCTGAATACGCACTGCTGATTGGCTGTTACCGCTCTGAATACACACTGCTGATTGGCTGTTACTGCTAAGGTTGTAACCAATCAGATGGTTGTGTGGGTGGGACAATGCTGGGTGCTGTGTAGGAGACAGAGGCAGAAAGCAGAGCAGCTTGTTAAGACTTTAGCTTAGGCGGCTACTTAATATGTTCATGTGGAAACTCGTTCGGTATGCCTCCGAACCAAACCGGAACCCCCGTACCGAAACGGTTCAATACAAATACACGTACCGTTACACCCCTAATGCATACAAATACAGCTTTTTTAATTCATTATTAATATAAACTTGTCAGCTTTTCGTCATTTCATGATCCCTTTATCTTTATTTTTACCTTTTGATAGAGGGAAGTAATTTTTGTAATTATTTTTTAAGTTATGTACATGTAGATGCTGTATCAGGACAGATCCATTAAGAGTTTGAGCAGAAATATGTCGTATAGGAATTAACTATACACAATAAAAAACTAACAAAATGATGTGTCAAATGTTTTTTAAAGTAATACCTTTGTGACATGAAAAAAACACAAGTATTGTAAAAAAAAAAAAACATGGCGTTTACCTTTTGATAGCAAAATAAAAACACAAAGCAGTTTGGCTAATGAAAATAAAGTCTAATAAACAAGTTGTGTTCTTCTCCAACACCCCTTTGTGGTTCAGTACAACAGTTTGGCCAACAACAACAAAAAAACAGGAGTGACAGCGTGTTGCCTCACCTCATTAACTCTGTCACAGCAGCTGATGGACGCTGTATTGTCAAAATGAAAACAACATCATATAGTTTTTCTCCTTCGCTGTATACTTTTAGTGTGGGGACAAGTGTCTCCAATATTGTCCACACCTGTCTCAATCTAACAGCAGTGCGCTCTTAAACACACGGCGAGAAGCGAGGGACTGTAGCTTCCCGGAAGAGATGGTGCTGCAAGGAATTCTGGGAATGTGCTCTGTTATGTTTATGTTGTGTTGCGGTGCAAATATTCTCCCGAAATGTAATTGTCATTGTTGTTATGTGTGGTCTCACTATATGGCACATGTTTATGACAGTGTTGGCGTTGTTTGTACGGCCACCCTTAGTGTGACATGTAGGTCTGTTGACTAAGTATACTCCAAGGTGATGCCTTTGGTGCAAGATTAACGTTGTCAGTCAGCCATGGTTAGTAAGTGAAACGACGCTAGTGCGCATGCGCCTGACTTTGTGTTGCCTTAAATGCAATAACAAATGATGGGGGTGTTACGGTAATTTATAAAGGGTGATTTTATCACAAGTTATTATGCCGTTGAAAATTATATCCCTCGTCCATTATCAAGTAAAAAGTCAAGGGCGGTCACAGCAACAAAATGAGAGGGCTGTCGCGGCAATTGCTGCGGTTGCCGTGGTTAAATTCAAGCCCTGTAAGCATATCCAGTGTCTTGCCACTTAAATGTAAAAAAAAGCCCTCTTCTTCTTAGCTGTAGTACAGCAGTACAGCGACACTTTCTGGAACAGAGGTGCGGATGTCGTCCTTGAGTTACAATGGGCCCAAAACATGTCCTTAAACTATATATTTTTTAATGTAAGTAAATAAATAAAAAAGTTATATTAAGACATTAAAAAACAATATTATATCATTAGAAAAAGTATTGTAATACATTGCCATATTGATAATTTTTCTTCCATCCCTAATTTACACATGATCCAATATTGGTGCCCAATCATTACTTTTTAAGCCGTGCCAATGCTCAAACAGGGCCTAAATTGGTACTTAAAAAATAATTTATAAATTACTAAACTATTTCAGTAATATGAATACAATTATAACTAAGTAATAAATTAACCAATATGAAATATAAAAATAATAAACACATTTTTATAAGTATTTCAGCAAAACAGCAATATAGAATTAAAGGTGCTAGAAAAAAAACAAAAAACGTCTGAATCACAATTCTTTGATTCTGAATGTATCCAAAATTAATATTGATTTTTTTAAATGCAATTTTCAAGCCATCCCCACGGGTCCGGTGCGCTTCAAACATTAACTAGCTAGCTTTAAATGCTGCTAATGATTGAGCATAAAGGAGAAAGAAATATATCGATTCAACCACATTTTTGCTGAAGAAAAAATTTTGGGGTACACTTTGGCATGTACAATTTCTACAAAACATGACATATTTAGTGTGTAAACATCACTTCAAACACCATCACCCATAGCTAAAATCCTAATAACTGCTGCTAAAAATTCTGACCAACGCACACTCCATCACTTTACAAAACTTGAGCAAAGTCTGAATGGGCTAAATGGATAACACTTTTGTTTGTTTGTAAACGTTGATGCAGCAAACATTTTTTTCCCAAAAAATATGCGTGTTTGGATAATTGGAGACTAAATTGTCCATAAATGTGAATGGTTGGTTGTCTATGTGTGCCCTGTGATTGGACAGCGACCAGTGCATGATGTACTCCGCCTTTCACAGTCGGCTGGAATGGGCTACAGATTAGGCTTCATTCCAATGAGGACAAGTAAGCTCTTTCTTACTTCACAGTTGAACATTCAAATTGTCCTCTTCAAAATCTTTAATTCGGCCCTGTTATTTCCCCGCTAACAGAATCACAGAATTGGCCAATTGAAATCGGAATATACTCTTAAACACGGAAAGCCGCAGAAAATGAACATGGTGATACAGTGCACCCAGAAAGTATTCACAGCGATTCAATTTTTCCACATTTTGTTATGGTACAGCCTTATTCCAAAACTGAATAAATTCATTTTTGTCCTCAAAATTCTACACACAATACCCAATAACGACAATGCAAAAACGTTTTTTTTTCTTCTGCTAATTTATTGAAAAGTAAAAACTTTTTTTTTTTTAAATGATGCCCTATCTTTGGGCACTTTCGACCATTCCTCTTTGCAGCACCTGTCAAGCTCCATCAGGTTGGATGGGAAGCCATTTCCAACTCCCTCCAGAGATGTTCAATCGGATTCAAGTCTGGGCTCTGACTGGGCCACTCAAGGTCATTTACAGAGTTGTCCTAAAGACATTCCTTTCATATCTTGGCTGTGTGCTTAGGGTTGTTGTCCTGCTGAAAAATTAACCGTTGCCCCAGTCTGAGTTTAAGAGCGCTCTAGAGCAGGCATGCATCCAGGATGTCTCTATATATTGTTGCATTCGTTAGGGGTGTAAAGGTACGTGTATTTGTATTGAACCATTTCGGTACGGGGGGGTTCGGTTCGGAGGTGTACCAAACGAGTTTCCACACGAACATATTAAGCTAAGCTAAAGTCTTAACAAGCTGCTCCGCTTCCTTCTGCCTGCCTCTGTCAGTACTCTACACAGCACCCAGCATTGTCCCACCCACACAACCAT
Source organism: Nerophis lumbriciformis (assembly GCF_033978685.3). Lineage (NCBI taxonomy): Eukaryota > Metazoa > Chordata > Actinopteri > Syngnathiformes > Syngnathidae > Nerophis > Nerophis lumbriciformis. Next base: position 27,258,210 of record NC_084567.2, on the reverse strand, counting down.
CTGATTGGTTACATACAGAGCGGTAACAGCCAATCAGCAGTGTGTATTCAGAGCGCATGTAGTCAGTGCTTAGCATTTAGCAGGTAAGCTTCAGGCAGCGGACTCTCCCCAAATGATAATAAACATCTCCCAGTCAACTACTAGTAACATCACTATGAGCCCGTTGACCTTCTAGAAATATAAACTGCAGCTCAGCTCGCTCGCAGTCCTGGCTTGAGGTGAAGGCTAATTCGCTTTTAGCGTAACGTTAGCTCATTTTGCGGTGTGTGTGTGTGTGCGTGTGCGTGTTTGTGTGTTACGGACAGCAAAGCCCTGTCTGTCTGTTATTTCACTTTACCTTTTTCTGTGTTGATTGAGCTGTGTTGAAGCAGCAAAAAAGGACATTATGTTAAATGAAGGGTTTCTGTCTCTGATAGTTGATATAATAATGTAACTGCGTCATAAATCCTAAATTAACTCCATGGTGTTCAGGGATGAATAGTCTCTCCTATTGCACTATTTTTCAGCTATAGTTACATTAATCATTAGTAATGGAGCAGCCTAGTTTTGAATGGCAGGGTCCCTGCTATCACATGTTGATAAAAATATAACATTTACATAATAAAAATCAACTACAGGCTTCCCAAATGCTGTAATAAATTAAGCATGATGAGTTGACTTGAAACTGTTTAATGTTGCACTTTTTATATGTAGAAGAAGTGAAGTGAATTATATTTATATAGCGCTTTTCTCTAGTGACTCAAAGAGCTTTACATAGTGAAACCCAATATCTAAGTTACATTTAAACCAGTGTGGGTGGCACTGGGAGCATGTGGGTAAAGTGTCTTGCCCAAGGACACAACAGCAGTGACTGGGGATCGAACCTGCAACCCTCAAGTTGCTGGCACGGCCGCTCTACCAACCGAGCTATACCGCCCCAAGAAAAGTGTTGAGGCAGTTTAATGTGGATTAACATGGGCAGAATTATTATAGTGTTCCCAATGTTAAAAGGATAAAGCCATCGTTTACAAATTTGGTAAATAAATAACCAAAAAATTTATATTTTGTGGTTTTCTTATTGTACCGAAAATGAACCGAACTGTGACCTCTAAACCGAGGTACGTACCGAACCGAAATTATTGTGTACCGTTACACCCCTAGCATTCATATTTCCCCTGTCCTGACTTGCCTCCCAGTTCCTGTCGCTGAAAAACATGCCCACAGCATGATAATGCCACCACCGTCCTTCACTGTTGGTCTGGTGGTTTCCTCCAAACACGAGGCCTGGAATTAACGCCAAAGAGTTCAATCTTTGTCTCATCAGACCAGAGAATTTAGTTTTTCATGGTCTAAGAGTCCTACAGGTGCATTTTAGCTAACTTTTACGAAGGAATGGCTTCCGTTTGGCCACTCTGTGAAACAGGCCTGATGTGTGGACTGTTACAGGGATGTTTGTCCTTCTGGAAGTTTCTTCTCTATCCACAAAGGAATGCTGAATGACCGTCAGGTTCTTGGTCACCTCCCTGACTCGGACCCTTCTACCCCGATTACTCAGTTTAAACGGTCGGCCATCTTCAAGAAGAGTCCTGGTGGTTCCAAACTACTTCCGGATGATGGAGGCCACTGTGCTCATTGAGACCTTCAAGGCAGCAGATATGTTTATGTACCCTGTGCCTCGACACAATCTTGTATCGGAGGTCTATAGATCATTCCTTCTACTTTATTCTTGGTTTGTGCTCTGGCAAGTGTGGGACCCTTTATAGAGACAGGTGTGGTGTGCCTTTCCAAATCACATCCAACCAACTGAATTTACCACAAGCTGTAGGAACATCTCTAGGATCTCTAGGATGCCCCTGAGCTCACTTTTGAGCTTCAGAGCTTCCAAAGTCTGTGAATACTCATGTACATGTGATTTCTTAGCATATTTGCAATACAAAAAATGTTTTAAAATTGTCATTAGGCCTAAAAATAAAACATCAGATTGTTTTCACAAAAAATTTGATTTACGATTTTTTTCCCTATTTTCTAACAAAACAATGAATACAAATGACGGAAGTAATTCAAAACAAGCTTGAAGTTTGAAATGACACTACATTCTACTCTTAGCAAAATTCTAATGTGTATGTTAATTTTAGACCAGATATAAATTGTACTTTTTATGCAATACTTTTCAAAGAACTATATTAAGAGCATCCTCTGGGAGGCAATACGTCTGCTTGAATAAAATACTTCTGTAAACAAAAATGTAGCATGCAAATGCAAATAAATACTAATCTCAAACATTGACATTAATAAAGTGCAAACTTAAAACTTCTGCCATGAAAAAAAATACTTCTGTAAGTAAAAATGTATTTATTGCACACTGCATGCGAACAAATAAACCTAAATAAATCAATGAAGATACCAATAGTCATTAAATTGTAATAAAAATCAGATCAATACAGTGCAAACTTAAAACTTATGTTTTGAATAAAATATTACTGTAAATAAAAATGTAGTATGGTATATTTTATGCAAATAAATAATCAAGTAAAACATCGCGATAACTACATACTTTTAGTAAGTGGATAAACGCAAGCTTTTCCCTGAAGTATCCTGGGCTCCTTGTTGGTGTATACTGATGTTAAAGACAATGTACACTGCATTGCACATGTAATAGCTTTATATTGATGATTAAATGTGTTAAAATTCCACGAGAGTTTTGCAGCAGCATACGCACATATGAGCTGTCCGGTTTGGATGTGCAGAGCGACTGCTTTAGTGATCGCTATGTGCATTGTTCTCCATAGTGCACTTGTACCTTGTGTAAATGATTTTGCCACAGTAAGCTGCTTCTTAGGTAGAGTTGTTGTTGCGGTCTTGTTCGCCTTTTAAAGAGTTGCATTTCCCCCACTTGGCTCGATGCAGTTTCAGATGCTGGAATAAGTTTGTTGTGCTGCTGCCTTTTTCAGAGAAACTGTGGAGCGTGCAGTCACTTGTTCCACGCCTGTTGCCGCAAATCTAAAGCACTGGCATCACTTTTATTTTCTTTAAAACGTCACTCTCTCGTTAGCATTAGCACTAGCCATGCTTTGCTGGGGTTGTGGATCTCCGCTAAGAAAGTAAGGGGGCGGGCTAGGGTTACGGAAGCTAATGGGGGCAACAAAAATATGCCAAAGCAAGAGGAGAAAAACGTAAATTCTTTTTTTTATTTTTTTATTTACCTGCAACGAAAAACTAAAATTTATCAATGACATCGATATATTGCCCAGCCTTCATTATGGGGTATTGTGTGGAGAATTTTGAGGACAAAATGAATGTATTCCATTTTGGAATAAGGCTGTACTATTACAAAATGTGGAAAAAGTAAATCACTATAAATACTTTACAAATTAACCGTAGTTAATTTTTGGCAAATTTGATGACGAGTAGTCATCAAAAATCCGCGTGAGAAACACAGAAAAACAGTGCTTCAGCTAATACTAGCCAGTTTGCTGCTGATCTTGACACGATCACTGATACCAGCAATTGTTATTAAACATTTTCATTGGTAAGTTAATGGTAACCTGACAGTTTCAAATCCTATAGCTTAGCCACCAGTATTAAAATAACAACAAATGCTTCCTTGTGTGTGCTTTCTTTTACTTACAAACATGTAAACTTATAGTAGTTATTGGTACATTGTAGAGATGTCCGATAATGGCTTTTTTGCCGATATCCCAATATCGTCCAACTCTTAATTACCGATTCCGATATCAACCAATACCGATATATACAGTCGTGGAATTAACACATTATTATGCCTAATTTTGTTGCGATGCCCCGCTTGATGCATTAAACAATGTAACAAGTTTTTCCAAAATAAATCAACTCAAGTTATGGAAAAAACTGCCAACATGGTACTGCCATATTTATTATTGAAGTCACAAAGTGCATTATTTTTGTTAACATGCCTCAAAACAGCAGCTTGGAATATGGGACATGCTCTCCCTGAGAGAGCATGAGGAGGTTGAGGTGGGCGGGGTTGGGGGGGCAGGGTTGAGGTGGGCGGGGGGGGGGGGGGGGGGGTAGCTATAGGGGGGGGAATATTGTAGCGTCCCGGAAGAGTTAGTGCTGCAAGGGGTTCTGGGTATTTGTTCTGTTGTGTTTATGTTGTGTTACGGTGCGGATGTTCTCCCGAAATGTGTTTGTTATTCTTGTTTGGTGTGGGTTCACAGTGTGGCGCATATTTGTAACAGTGTTAAAGTTGTTTATACGCCAACCCTCAGTGTGACTTGTATGGTTGTTGACCAAGTATGCTGTGTATTCACTTGTGTGTGTGAAAAGCCGTAGATATTATGTGACTGGGCCGGCACGCAAAGGCAGTGCCTTTAAGGTTTATTGGCGCTCTGTACTTCTCCCTACGTCCGTGTACACAGCGGCGTTTTAAAATGTCATAAATTTTACTTTTTGAAACCGATACCGATAATTTCTGATATTACATTTTAAAGCATTTATCGGCCGATATAATCGGCAGTCCGATATTATCGGACATCTCTAGTACATTATGTTACACGATTGTTATGTTTTGATTTGAAAAACTGGGCAAAATTGTCCAATGAGTTTTGCATTTACAAACGTATTCTGCTGTCTGCATTGACTCAAGGCTGGCAAAATAAGAAAAACAAAAACAAATTAAAACAATTTTTTTACGAAAAAAAAATAACAATTTGCCCGTGTCCAAACTGCTGAACTAGGCTTTTATTTGGTTTGGTGCCATTGTTCTTTTGCACTGCAGGATTACGATGTATTCTTTTTGTAATTATTTTATTACAATATATTCATATTAACCTATGTTATTTATAACCTATTCTATATATCCATTCTGTTTAAATTAGTATGTACATACTATTGTACTTGTGGTACTTATTGGGCAAAATCTGGGACCTCCAGTACTAAATGTTGTGCCATCACACGTGTCTCATGTGGGATGTTACGACAGTTACTTAAATCCTTGAAAAATACAATAAAACTGAATGAAAAAAATCTAACATATTTTATAGGGATCTAATTAATGTACACAGAAAAATAAATGCAACATGCCACACACATCTTTTATATGCTAATCACAAAGATCTAAAATGTGTTTTATTTACACAAAACATGCCTGTGAATATTGTCTTTTATGCAGGTCATTGTATTTTCAGGTCATTCAATCACAACTGGACTGTTCAAATTGTCTTAGAAGACGTTTCGCCTCTCATCCGAGCAGGCGTCATCAGTTCATGCTCACAGACTTGGATTTGACAGCTGTAGTAGGGATGGGCGATATATCGATATACTCGATATATCGCAGGTTTGTCTCTGTGCGATATAGAAAATGACTATATCGTGATATTCGAGTATACGTTCTCACGCAGTTGCTTTTAGCTGCGGGCATTACACTACAGGCTCTTCTCACTCTTTGTTGTCTCTCCTTCTTACAGAGACATAAAACAAGCGCACCTTCTTACATACGTCACATACGTATACGCCCTCGCGGAGCAGAGAGGTAGCGGCATGGCTAAAGTTAGGTGTGGTGCGAGTGGTAATACGAGAGAAAGAAGGTGCGAATCTGGTAAGAAATGAAGGAAGAATTAATTCCCAAGAAAAACAGCAGGGGGTCCATCGTCTGGCGGTGGTTTGGCTTCAAGTGGGAATATGTCGAACAGACAACCGTAATTTGTCAAGTGTGGGGCAAAAGCGTTGCTACAAAAAGTAGCAGCACTGCTAATATGTAGCATCATTTGAAAAGTCACCTGCTAGAGAATGAAGAGTGTTTGAAAGTCTGCATGTCAACATCTCCGTTCGGTGCCACACCAACAAAATGCCGAGGCAACCATTTCCACATCAACACCGTATGAAAAAACTAGTCAACAACAGAAGGAGATAACGTCCGCAGTCACATAACACATAGCGAAGGACATACACTATTTGATTTCCTATTATGCAGCTCATTTTTATTTGACAGTTATTGAAATATTTTGTGTGACATCATGCACAAAAGTGCACTTTGTTTTAAACTATTGTAGTGGCGTTCCGTAAAAAAATTAAGTGTTGTTTTGATATGTCATCTTAGTGACATCATGCACAAAAGTGCACTCATAGCTTGTTTTAAAATGTCTCTGACAATCTTGCACTTTCTGTTTTGAAATGACATGAATGTTTGTGCCACTGCTTAATAACTGTTTAATAAATACAGTTTTGGTCAATTGACTTAGTTGTGATTTCCCTCTCTGCATGAAAGTTTAAAATGAGCATATATTAATGCAGTATGAACAAGAATATTTTAATGTAGACACAGAAAATCATCATACTGCTGTGATTATATGCATCAAGTCTTCATTCAAGGCTAAGGCAAAATATCGAGATATATATTGTGTATCGTTACATGGCCTAAAAATATCGATTAATTAAAAAAAGGCCATATCGCCCAGCCCTAAGCTGTAGTGTGAGATGATGGTGCAGCATCCAAAGTATTTGTCCTCTAGAGAAGTTATTCCTAAACTGCGATATGTAGGCTAAATTAAATAACCACAATTAAATATTTAAAAAAAATGTTACTGTTCAAACTGTGTGTAGTGTTACAGTGGCCAAAAATATTACATATACTGGTAAAAAAAAAAAACTCTTCCTTGTTTTTAATGAATACTTAAGCCTACTACGCTACTGTATTTTAATGTTAGCCATTATGGTGGTACTTGTATTTTCTGGAGGTAGTACTCTGGTGTAAAAAGTTTGAGAACCATTGCTCTAGACAAGTGGAGACATGCCCAGACGAGGATGGTTTTGCTCTATGGCGTGCCAAACAACAGTTGTTAAGATACAGCAGAGTAAGAACTATGCCAGCACAACAAAAGCCATTGGGATGGAATCAATCTCCTGAGCGTTCATGGCGTTGTATCATTGGTGAACTTTATGTACAAAAAACATCTATTTTATTTGAATTATTGCTCACAAATGTGTGTATATAACACAAGAAAATAAAGTTCCTGATGGATTTCACGAACCTGAAGGTTTTGAAAAAGGATATATTCTGTTTGTTATTGTTTCAGTATCTCACGTCTTAGCTTTGATAGCAGCCATAACATAGCATATTGTGCCACTCTGTGGGGCTGCAAGGGAGGGGGTGGTGTCATGTGAGCGGAGTGAAAATATTGAACATGAAGTGTGTGTGAGTAGAGTTGGAAGCCAGCAGTCAATCTTTCATGTCGGACTGTAAGAGTAAGTGCTGCAGGCCAAAGTGAATTATTTTTCAGGTCAAGGTTATGTCTCTCATAGAAGACAAAATTCCACATTTTAGTGTGAATGGATGAGGCAAATAAAGAGGAGGCGCTCTTTCTCCTAACACTGTACCTTTAATCAAAAATGAAATGTATACCGGTACACGCGTTTGTTTGGAAATTCTGTTGGCAGGATATATTTGCTTATTTTAAACCAAATGCAATGATATTTGAAATTTTGCATGCAGTGTGTGTGTGTTACTACACGCACACAAGCAGGCTTACTGATGCTATGACAAAAGGTCTCCCTCACACGCCAAACCAAAATCCCCTGGCGTCCTCTACTTCCTGTTTGTGTGCGACCTTTGATGCAGCAAACAAAGAAAAGGGGGCGCATGGGGTAAAAGGGAGGGAGAGATTTGCTCATATAAAATACTCAAACAAAAGGTGATATTGTCCTGGTTAACCTTGCAACATTACAGTGACAAAGCAAGCAGACTTAGCAACGGCTATAGCTCGCTAAACACAAGGAAGCATGTGTGTAGTTTAAATGCGGCGGACAACTCTTGCTTTTCTTCCTGATTTATCTAAAGACTAAAAACATCACAAGTCAAATCCTACAGTACAACCCCATTTGTGTGTGCAATAAAGATGTTGTTTAATTCATGCGATCACCCCTCTGTCCTTTCCATCCATCCATCCATTTTCTACCGCTTGTCTCTTTTGGGGTGGCGGGGGGTGCTGGAGCCTATCTCAGCTGCATTCGGGCAGAAGGCGGGGTACACCCTGGACAAGTCGCAAATAATGAAATAAAATAGATAAATCAGAACAATTCTAAATAGGAAATAATCCACACAGTAAGTTTTCTGTAATACAACATAATAGCAAACGTAGGGCTGCAATTAATGACTATTTTGATATTCGCCTAGTCGTCAACGATCTTAAGGATTGGTCGACTAGTCGGATTATAAAGCATACACATATTCAGTGGCTCTGATGTAGCAATCAACTTTTCAATTCACCCTGTGATACTTTTAGGAATGTGCTCACGAAAAAAAAAGATTATTTCGTTCATAAATATTTATGTTTACTGTAACTATGCTGCTCATTTGAATGTTACAAAAATGTAAATAAGTAATAAACTTCTGTCCATTTCAAGTAAGGATAGTTAAAGTGCAAAATAAATGTAAAAAAAAAAAAAAAGACATTTAAAATAGCAATAACAACAAAAGATAAAACAAAACTCAACTTGCTCAAAAAGAAAATAATTTGGTGGCATTTTTAGCACTCTAGTAGACAACGCATATAAATGGACCATTGATTCATTCTTAACATTTAGCTATCTAATAACAATTGTATAAATCTTATGATATAGGCGCATTGGTGCCAAATGTTTACTGTGTCCGTGTGTATGTAGTTTAAATGCAGCGGACAACTCTTGCTTTTCTTCCTCATTTATCTAAAGTGTGACATTTGTTATTGTACCTTTCGTCATTGCATTTCAAATTGACGCTACTTTAATATCTACTTGAATTGATTTAGACAAAGTTTAGCTTGAATGATAGTTAAATCATATTTTCACTCAGCTTCGTCTCACACTTCTTAGCTAGCGAGCAAGGTTCAAGCTAACAATCTTACAGAGTTGTGACCGCATCCTCCAGTTGTCTGACATTCCTCTGCTTTAAGTACACCCATATCCCAGATATAGTGTCATAAAAAACATGACCTGATTTGAAAAAATATTCATTATTTCAACAAGAATAAGAGGAAATATTCCCGCACTTAACATGTTTTCACCCGCGATGTTGATGCGACTGGTGGTCCTCCGGAAAAACACGAGTGAGGATGTCACAACAATGTCGACGACAAATTTTATTGTCGACATTTGCTGACAATTTCGACGAATCGTTGCACGCCTAGACCCAAATGCTCGGTGTGAAAGGAGGCAGCAGTGGTTTGGGAGTCAGCGCGTGAGTAATGGTGTGTTCCATCTGTGCTGGCAAGCCGTACCTCTTGGGTATATAGTCAGAAATTTCAACTTGAATGCAGTGTTAATTATGTTGACTAAAATTGTTCGTCTTCGTTATCGTCAACAACCTATTTTCCCTTCATGAAATTAGGGTGTTAACGAATGAAAACCAAAGCACGTTGACCAAAACCATGACGAAATTGACAATTTAGTCAACCAATTAAAACAAGACGAAATCCAATCATATTTAATTTAGTGTTTAGGCAAGGGAGACAAATTATCCAATCACAGTTGCATGTGGGAAATGGGCTGGGGGGTAAATCACAGATGGGATCCAATCAGAACTACTATTTTTGTAAAGCACCGCGTTTGGATTTTTCACCAGGCAATCAATACAATATGTCTTCGACACCGGGAAGAAAGAGAAAAGACATATTGACTCACTTCACAACAAAATAACAAAACAACTTGTAAACCCTGTGGCTCGATTTTCTCCAACAAAATACAACAAACTTGAAATCTGTGTGAAGTTTAGGGGCGGTATGGCGTAGTGCAGTGGTTCTCAAATGGGAATACTTGAAGGTATGCCAAGGGGTACGTGAGATTTTTTTTAAATATTCTAAAAATAGCAACAATTCAAAAATCCTTTATAAATATATTTATTGAATAATACTTCAACAAAATATGAATGTAAATTCATAAACTGAACATCAAATCAAGTAGGCTATTCCATTCATTACAATGCAACAATGCAACAATGCAATATTCAGTGTTGACAGCTAGATTTTTTTGTGGACATGTTCCCTAAATATTGATGTTAAAGATTTCTTTTTTTGTGAAGAAATGTTTAGAATTAAGTTCATGAATCCAGATGGATCTCTATTACAATCCCCAAAGAGGGCACTCTTTGGGGATTGTAATCAGTAAAAGTTGATGATTACTTCTATGTGTAGAAATCTTTATTTATAATTGAATCATTTGTTTATTTTTCAACAAGTTTTTAGTTATTTTTATATCTTTTTTTCCAAATAGTTCAAGAAAGACCACTACAAATGAGCAATATTTTGCACTGTTATACAATTTAATAAATCAGAAACTGATGACATAGTGCTGTATTTTACTTCTTTATCTCTTTTTTCAACCCAAAATGCTTTGCTCTGATTAGGGGGTACTTGAATTAAAAAAATGTTCACAGGGGGTACATCACTGAAAAAAGGTTGAGAACCACTGGCGTAGTGGGTAGAGCGGCCGTGCCAGAAACCTGAGGGTTGCAGGTTCGCTCCCCGCCTCTTGACATCCAAATCTCTGCCGTTGTGTCCTTGGGCACATTCATTCACACTGGTGAATGAATGATGAATGAATGATAGGTGGTGGCCGTAGGCGCATACTGGCAGCCTCGCTTCAGTCAGTCTACCCCAGGGCAGCTGTGGCTAGAAAGGTAGCTTACCACCACCAGGTGTGAATGAATGATGGGTTCCCACTTCTCTGTGAGCGCTTTGAGTATTTAATAATAGAAAAGTGCGATATAAAACCTAATCCATTATTATTATTATTATTAAGTTGGCCCAAATATCCTCAAACGTATGTGCTGCAAAAATTATCGTTTGTGCCGTTACGGTTTTTTAAGTTATTCTAAAATACATTTTCTGACGAGTGATGTCATTCAGCTCCCCTACCTTGTCCAAATCACCCCAAATTTGTCTGATTCGTTTGTGCTGCAAAAAAGTTTCGCTAACTAATATAGTTTAATATTTATAAAGTTAGTTCAATATTTATAAAAAGCCCCCCAACCTTGTCAAAACCTCCTCAAACAAGTTCCAATCATTTGTGCTACGTTTGTACTGCAAGAAAATTTGGTCTATTATATCTGTCCATGAATGTTCTCATTCATCTGTGTCATTGTAACCTCAGGGCATTCAATCGATCGCAACTTGACTGTTTGTTTTGTCTTAGAAGACGTTTCGCCTGTCATCCAAGTATTGGTCAGATCAAGTCTAGCGGCTGGTGCCAAAACCCACGGGCAAGGATGGTTTCGCCCTGTTGTAGTGAGAAAAACAACTGTTGAAATGCAAACAAGCAATCCTATTGTCAAAGCCAACGATTAATGATAAAGGCAAAACGCCGTACTTCACTCTTGGTTGTAGACATGTCTGTGTATGGATCTTCACATATATTACTATGTTCTAACTAGGAATGCAACGATACACGGTGAAATACCAGAAACTATGGTCCGCCCTGCACAGGACAATGCGCCATAAGGACCTTGGTTACTGTGGGCGTATGTTTGTATGCAGGCGCGAGCGTGCCTGTCCAGGGTAGCAAAAATCCCTCCCCACGACGTAATGATGTCCAATCACTGTTGCGCCTCTCCATAATCAATATATAAAATTATTTAAAAATTATGGGCGGCGGTAGAATAAAAGTTGAAAAACAACATTTTGAAGGAGCAGCAACTTCATTCATGCAGCTCTCTGTGACTGATCTATTGGGCCAGACTAGGAGAATAAACTTACCTCCTAAGCAAATTAGAAGAAAAAATGTTATTTATTTTTAAATATTTTTGAATCAAACTTTTTATGCGTTCGCCCTGATTCAACTCCTTGAATATAATAATTAATATATACTAAAAAATCATAAAAATAATAGTTTTCTTCTATTTAAAAAAAAGAAAGTCTTAATTTGTGTGCTTTTTATACATCATAATTCCTATCCATCCATCCATTTTCTACCGCTTGTCCCTTTTGGGGTTGCGGGGGGTGCTGGAGCCTATCTCAGCTGCAATCGGGCAGTAGGCGGGGTCCACCCAGGACAAGTCGCCACCTCATCGCAGGGCCAACACAGATAGACAACATTCACACATTAAGGCCAATTTAGTGTTGCCAATCAACCTATCCCCAGGTGCATGTCTTTGGAAGAAGCCAGAGTACCCGGAGGGAACCCACACAGTCACAGGGAGAACACGCAAACTCCACACAAAAAGACCCCGATCCCGGGGACCGAACCCAGGACCTTCGTATTGTAAGGCACATGCACTAACCCCTTTTCCACCGTGCTGCCTCATAATGCCTAATCAATCAATATTGTTTTGACAACTTCCCTCTGCCTTCTCACACAATCCCAGACCAAGCCATCAATCCGTGTCTACATTAAACCAACCACGGCTCAATTAAACCAATCAGAAACCACGCAAGGCACCTCAACTGTACTTTGTTTGAGATTGGTTTAAATTGCGTGGTGTCTTCCGTGATTGGTTAAATGTAGCCACACCTCCGATACGCACACCCAGATTGGATTACACGCAAGCACTTTTGAATGAACGCGTACACGTTGTAGTACATGCTCAAGAATCTGGATGCACTCGCTGTAATTGTACATGGCGATAGTCACGTGTAAGTAGTCTATCGAGGGTCCTTACTGATTAGGGACAGACGGACAACTTAACATAGCAACGACAGACCGCAACGAGCACACAGTTGCAGCAATATTAACCTCTCTATATATCCATCTAATCTAATTGTTAATTTCCTGGTATTATCTGCTAACTTTCCACGGTCGGAATCTACATGTCTGTCAAAGTGACCCAAGCACTTATTCTTCTCTTGCTTCAAGCTAGCTACCTCTTTCTCCAGTTCCACAGTGATATTAATACTTGTGAGAACTTTACTTTATTTGCCGCAATTGTGGTAATATTAACTTAAAGGGTCCGCTTTACATCGAGTATGGACACACACAAACAGTTAGCAGTAGCTGCTAGTAGTAGCCTCGCCTGTCAACAAAAGGACCAAGCGGAATGGGATGAGTCACAAGTGATATTTTTTTGTGATCACCATTGAAAGGCTGTAGTTACGTTTCCATTACCTCTATAAATGTGCAAAACCTTAATATTGCAAAAGGAAACTGGTAATGAGAACACCCATCCATCCATGCATTTTCTACCGCGTGTCCCTTTTGGGTTCGCAGGGGTGGCTGGAGCCTATACCAGCTGCATTCTGGCGGAAGGCGGGGGACCTGGACAAGTGGACAACACAGATAGACAATATTCACACACTAGGGTCAATTTAGTGTTGCCAATCAACCTATCCCCAGGTGCATGTCTTTGGAGGTTGGAGGAAGCTGCAGTACCCAGAGGGAACCCACATAGTCACGGGGGAGGACATGCAAACTCCACACAGAAAGACCCTGATCCCCAGAATCAAACCCAGGACCTTATTGTGAGGCACCAGCACTAACCCCTGTTCTGCCCTGGAAACACCCATACTTCGAAAAACCTGTCAAATATCGGCAAAACATTTTTATGCTCTCATGAGGTGGTTTTTTTAGACCTTTCACTATTGAAATGGGTCGCAAAAGCATGATGGAAACACTTTTGTCACATTTGCAGGGCACCTTAACGCCGAACCGGTGGCGTGCCGATGCAGGACAACTAGGGCAGACGAGTCATCAATCAATCAATGTTTACTTATATAGCTCTAAATCACGAGTGTCTCAAAGGGCTGCACAAGCCACAACGACATCCTCGGCTCAGATCCCACATCAGGGCAAGAAAAAAACTCAACCCAATGGGATGACAATGAGAAACCTTGGAGGGGACCGCAGATGTGGGGACCCCCCCCCCTGGGCGACCGGTGCAATGGACGCCAAGTGGATCTAGCATAATATTGTGAGAGTCCAGTCCATAGTGGATCTAACATAATAGTGAGAGTCCAGTCCACAGTGGGGCCAGCAGGAGATCATCTTGGTCTCCGGGCCATTGGGCCGTTTAGCAGGTCCCACCCAGAAATAGAGGCTGACACGCAGGGTCGGCGAAAGACCTATATGTCGAGGGGACTCTTGAATGCACAATTTGCCTGTGCAATCTTTTTTCACAGTTTTCTCCCAAGAATCCATTATTTGTGGCCGCTGCTATGCGTAAGGACGTTGCCTTTGAGCGATCACCCACTGCCTTTGTCTTCTATTGACAATTACAGCACCAGCACTGGCTGCAATTGTAACTGTAATCACAGCTCCGAAACCATGGAATCGCCAAGTGTCCATTTCCTCAAAGTGGAAAGTGGGAAGAGATTTTAAGAGGATTACGGCTCATGACGCAAAACACTGTTAATGGAAAAACGTACAAATCACAAATGTCGATATTTTAGATATATTACTTCTATTTTCCGAAACGCTGCAATGGAAACACAGCTACTGATTGGGATCTGTGATCACAAACTTATCCACGGAAATTGGCCAGTAATGATCGGTGGCCGATCGTTTGGAACACAGTGGCATCTTTTTGTCCATGTGCGGCCATCTTTTTTTGACGCATCAAATCAATGTACATGACATCGACGTATTCACCGTACGTCATCGATGACGTCGATTAAGTTTACAAATCGCTGTGTCACCTGAACAAATTCTGCCCACAATGTGGACTCAAAGATTAAATTTACCTACGGAGTCAATAAAACAAAATAGTGTTTATACTTTAACATTTTGTAATCATGAACCATGTTTTAAAAACCTCTACAGCAGGGGTGTCAAACGTACGACCCGCAGTTTGAGTTTGCTAAGTATAAAAATGAGCCAAAATTTTTGAATGAAAGTGTTCTAAATGTGCCCACTAGATGTCGCAATATCAATTCTTTGTATCTTTGTAGATCATGCTACATATGTAAAAAAAATAAAAATAAACCACATGATGTTAGTGCACCAGTAGAGGAAAATAAGCAAACTATATAAATAACATCCTGTAATTTGAGTTTGATATAATTTTTTTATCTTTTTTAGATTGAAAATTACACCAATGAGTTGACTGATGAACATTATTGCATAATTTATTCAGAAAGTATAAATAACGACAAATAAAGATAGAATACTATTAACCGCAACATGTACGGTATGTGTAAAAAAAAAAAAAACAACATTATGATTTGTACATTTTCAGAATGTGCGTGTTCCATTTTTAAACAAAGGAATTTATTTTTAAGTTATCGTGCCATGATTTTATCAGTCCGACCACTGGGAGAAGATTTTTCTCCATGTGGCCCCTCATCTAAAATGAGTTTGACACCCCTGCTTGCTCGACAGGCGCGTTTGAGTTTTATCCACACATTGTGGATAAAAACTTGCTCCTAAAATGATTATTGAACGTGTTTATGCTGCTGGCACACATTGTTGTCTTGCACTACCACAAACTAAAACAACACTTTAGTGTATTTTAAATACCATGATAAGAATAAGAGGGAATTTACCATTTGAAAGTGTTGTGTTTACTGTTAACTTAAGAAACATATTAAAATATTTAGTACACCAATGATACTTTGTTTACTGCAAAATGCAAACTAAAGTGACATTTTTGACAACAAAAAAAAGTTGTCCTCCTTAAACAAATAAAAACTACAAAAAATTTACAAAATCGTGGCCCTAAAACATAGTGTACAAACCGTACCATGGGTTACCTGTGCTGTTGCACCCTTAGTGTATGGTTAAGTACTTTTTGAGCACATACAGTACAGTGTTTGAGCGGCATAATATCTTTCACAATACTCGTTGTATGACATTTTTATATTGTTGTATCCCTAGTTTAGCTGTTTCGTTATTTTTTGTTTATTGTAAAGTAGTACATGTGTATACATTCTAAAATAAAGAGTTGAACACTGTTGAGTGCAACTGCCATGAACAAGTGCAAAAATCATTCCAATGAACATTTCCATTCTGGCCTGTCAATATCCAAATCACAGAACTATGCGTGTGGCCTGATTCTTTTTCCTTATGCATACAAGCGTGTCGGCTTCAAGTAACAGTACACCATTTTTTTTTTTAAAGCCCTACCAAGCTGCTGGCCAAGATGACCATCATTATGTCTAAAAGGATACATGTTGATGGGAGGCAGCTACTCAGCCTCACATCACTCGAGCAGTAAACCGAGTGACTTATTGATTGCTGTGAAAAAATGAAAAGGGCAGTCATCCGTTGATACAGTGGAATTACCAGCTACACAAAGAGGAAAATGACAGTGTAAGACTAAATACAAACACCAAAACCTCCACACTTGAAGCCTCCAAAGTCCTGAATATGTAGAGACAAAATAGCTGTTGTCTTTCAGTTATCCTGCATATTATAGATTGTCTAGTCACAGTAATTTTGAGCTGATGAAACTGAGTTTTAACTATGCCACACACACAAGTCAAGACTTAATAAAATCTGAAAATAAATACAATAGGAGCTCTATTTCAGCAGCAGAGCCTTGAGACAAAATGAACATATTCTTTCATCGCAAGCCACTCAATTGGTCAGATAGGAGGAATTTTAAGATATTATTATCTGCTTCAGAGATTAAGGTCACCCACAAATTATAAAATTATGTTTTTGATCTCGTTCATCCTTAAATCTTTGAACTATTCAAAGAAGCTACAGCCGTGTTGGTCTAAATTAATTAGGAAAAATACACAAAAGAGCCCACCTTCTAACAATGACAGATGTACTTCGGAAATGGAAGACTGAATTATTGAGTTGTGGCAAATACTAGCGTTATGGCTTTTTTTCAATAATAATAACAGACAATTTTGTGCTAATTTGTCCATGTTCTTAAAGACAAATAACTAGCCTGCTAAAGACGACTGCAGCAACATCAACACTGAATGTCATGGAGCACAAAGATAGTATGTAGTCAAGGTGAAAAATAAGTTTTACTCTTGTCACGAGACTTGGCCGAGTGAAGTGTGTGACGTCAGCGGTTTTAGATAGCGGGAATAGGATGTATTATATTCAACAAAAAGTGTAAAATGCTCATAAACTGTCAGGGTGTTTATGGTTTGTATAAGTGAAGGCTGCCTTGTTTATAGCATAGAGTAAACCTTGCTTCTTTTGTTAGCATAACGTCATCTATCTATTAGACAAGCTATGGAGAAATTACGTCACTTACGGATGTGTTTATCTCAAACATGTATCATTGCCGGTGCATGATATATTACATGCACAATGGTGTGTACATTATATTTAAAATCGGAGCACACTAATGTGTTAATCGCCGGTGCGTGTCAAAAGACGACACACACACGTGTGCCACTGGCATGAAATGAAACATTATTAAGTAAATAACTTCATGCTTTTTCGTTAAATAAGGTTTAGAACATATTATGTTGCATATTCTTTGATGCAAATAGTTGTCTGCATCGCTGGAAATACATTAGCTTATGTGCGCTCAAACTATGTGCATGTGCGCATACCAGGCAGCTGTGATTGACGCTCCATTCTTCCACCAGTGTACATGTACTGCAACTTGCACAATAACAATAGCTTTAATAATGACATATAGATATAGACATAAAGAGCGGTGAGCAAAATGACATTTGTAAAATCATATTGGTGCATAAATGCAACACAGTAAGCTAGTTATCTAAAACGGTTTATCATCAAAATGTTCTTCAGTAGATCAGTCAAAAAAATACATATTTCAATCAAAAATAACCTTCTGATGTATTCACATCTCACTTATTAGCATTGTAATATTTAAACATGACAAAAATTGAGATTTAATTTATATCATGCTACATCCAGCTCTAATAGTAGAGGTGGCAAGAAATTATTATTGTAGTGGAGACACCAAAAAAGCGAGCCTAGCCTATTCTTTCTTCACCCTGGCTACCTCTCTCAGGCCACTTAATATAATACATCTAGTCGTGTTTGCGTAATAATGCAGTTATGTTTCCTATTGTCTTTAAGATCTACCGGTAAAGTCCCAAAGATCGACTGATCGATCGTGATCAGTGGTTATATCTATGTAATACTGTAAAACAATATTTATTTTGTAAAGATATTTTGTATAGTAAACTACGTTTTGTCCAGAAACCTACGTTCCAAAAATTCCTGCTTAAGAGTGATTCCCATAGCCCAAAAAAAGTCTGCGGGCTAAAGAGCATTTTCTATTCGGGCTCTAGCACTCTGGAATGACCTGCCGGTAACAGCTAGAAATGCTACGTCAGTAGAAGCATTTAAGTCCCATCTTAAAATTAATTTATACACCCTAGCCTTTAATAGACCCATTTTTAGACCAGTTGATCTGCCCTCTCTCTTTTCTGCTTTGCCCCCCTCTTCGACATGGAAAGGTTTTTAGATGGCCATGGATCAGTTTCCACAGAGGATTCCCTAGCTTTTCCAAGTCTGGACCACTCCTCTCTGGATCAGTTTGTGAGGTCTCTGTGCTGCTGACTAGTATACATGCAAGAGGATCCCCTACTGGCCTCACTATTGTCTGGACTCTCACATTATTAAACATATCCACTCGGCATCCATTGCACCGGTCACCCAGGGTGGGGGGTCCCCACATCTGCGGTCCCTTCCAAGGTTTCACACTGTTCCCATTGGGTTGAGTTATTTCTTGCCCTGATGTGGTTTGTGCAGCCCTTTGAGATATGTGTGAATAAGGGCTATATACGTAATCTTTGATTGATGATTAATTGATTGTTGTTTACACAAACTGTACCAATATACTCAGCAGTGTTTGACCAAGGTATCTATTGTTGCTTTTTAGTTGTTTTTTTAAGGCTAGTTTTAACATTGTGTGGAGAGCGGTGTTTCGTTTTAGAGAGCAGAAAATGTTTCTTCTTTTTGACAGAGCAGTGGTGTTGTGTGGTTCAACATCATGACCGATGCTCAGCATAATATTTATTCTTTACTTGCAGAGTACGGTACACACAATAATAAAGGCGTTGTATGTTGTTTTTAATCATTGGCAATCAGTCAACTTCCTGTATGCAACCTAAAAATACCAAGTACAAGAGCAAGCCTATGGCTGTTTATCTGAATAACTAAGACTATCAAAGATTGTCATCCATACATGTAGCACTAAATTTGACCAGTAGAGGGCGATAACTTTAGTCTACACCAGTGGTTCTCAACCTTTTTTCAGTGATGTACCCCCTGTGAAATTTTTTTCAATTCAAGGACCCCCTAATCAGAGCAAAGCATTTTTTGTTGAAAACAAGAGATTAAGAAGTAAAATGCAGCACTATGTCATCAGTTTCTGATTTATTAAATTGTATAACAGTGCAAAATATTGCTCATTTGTAGTGGTCTTTCTTGAACTAGTTGGGAAAAAAGATAGGTTTTTATTTATATTTATAAAGGATTTTTGAATTGTTGCTATTTTTAGAATATTTTAAAAAAAAATCTCACGTACCCCTTGGCATACCTTCAAGTACCCCAAGGGGTACGCGTACCCCCATT
The DNA here is from genome assembly GCF_033978685.3 of Nerophis lumbriciformis. Taxonomy (NCBI): domain Eukaryota; kingdom Metazoa; phylum Chordata; class Actinopteri; order Syngnathiformes; family Syngnathidae; genus Nerophis; species Nerophis lumbriciformis. The sequence goes on along the minus strand of NC_084567.2, from coordinate 27,238,836 downwards.
TGAGAACCACTGGTCTACACAATCCATTCATCCATCCATTTTTTACCGCTTGTCCCTTTTAGGGTCGCGGGGAGTGCTGGAGCCACCTCATCGCAGGTCCAACACAGATAGACAACATTCACATTCACACACTAGGGACAATTTAGTGTTGCCAATTAACCTATCCCCAGGTGCATGTCTTTGGAGGTGGGAGGGGACCCACGCAGTCACCTTAGGTATAATTGTGTTGAGCCACATACATGTTCAGTTCAGTTTCAGTTTTTTTCGAACATGCATGATACAATGTAATGCATCACATATTTCCAATCGTTTTATTTTGTTGTGGATGTTTAATTTCTATATGCATAAACATCTGTAATTTATTGTGTGAATGGGCTGGGCGATATGGCCTTTTATTAATATCTCGATATTTTTAGGCCATGTCACGATACACATCTTGATATTTTGCCTTAGCCTTGAATGAACACTTGATGCATATAATCACACCAGTATGATGATTCTATGTGTCTACATTAAAACATTCTTGTTCATACTGCATTAATATATGCTCATTTTAAACTTTAATGCAGAGAGGGAAATCCCAACTAAGTCAATTTACCAAAACTATATTTATTAAACAGTTATTCAGCAGTGGCATAAACATTCATGTCATTTCCAAAACAGAAAGTGCAAGGTTGTCAGAGACATTTTAAGACAAGCTATTGGTGCACTTTTGTGTATGATGTCACTAAGATGACATATCAAAACAACACTAAGTTAAAGTGTACTTTTTGTACAGAACGGCACTACAATAGTTAGAAAAACAAATACAGTGCACTTTTGTGCATGATGTCACACAAGATATTTCAATAACTGTCAAATAAAAATTAGCAGCATAATAGGAAATCAAATAGTGTATGTCCTTCGCTATGTGGTAGGTTACTGCGGACGTTATCTCCTTCTGTTAATTTTTTTTTCTCATACGGTGTTGATTTGGAAATAGTTGCTTCGGCATTTTGTGTGTGTGGCACCGGCCGGAGATGTTGACATGCACAGTTTCAAGCACTCTTCATTCTCTAGCGGGTGACTTTTCAAATTATGCTACAAATTAGCAGTGCTGCTACTTTTTGTAGCAACGCTTTTGCCGCATAAATGTTTGACATATTCCCGCTTGAAGCCAAACCACCGCCAGACGATGGATCCCGTGCTGTTTTTCTTGGGAATTAATTCTTCCTCCATTTGTAACCAGATTCGCAACTTCTCTCTCTCGTATTACCACCCGCACCGCACCGTTAGCATCACAGCTAACGTTACCATGTCGCTACCTGTCTGCTCTGTGGGAGCGTGTGACGTTGCACACGCGACGTATGTAAGAAGGTGCGCTTGTTTTACGTCTCTGTGTGAAGGAGAGACAAGAAAGAGTTTTTTGTTTGTTTTTAATCTAAATCAAAGGACTGTTTAGATATTTGGCAAACTAAATTGCAGAATAAAGTGTAACCTGTGTTACATTTTACAATTAGCAGCATCAATTGAAACTGCATTGGACAAAGAGCACAGTCTACCAAGTCAAATTCCTTGTGCTAAAGCTGATGGTAGTTCTGATGATATAAGAAAAAATATATATATACATATATATTATTAATGGTATTATTAATAACTTAACACGATTTGTTTTTAAATATACACTAAACATGTGTTTAGCATTTTTAAAGAAAAGATATGCATCATTGCAAATCAAAATTATCATGTCATATATATGATGATGTCATATCACCACACCCTCACCACAAGTATATAATGCCAGTCTAGGATAAACCATGCCTTCTATTTTATTCATGCAAAATGCACAATGGGCTTTATGTAAAATACACAATGCATATTATACTTTTGTCATGTTTATTTTATGTTTATATATTCAGTCTTGCAAACCTAAATGAAAGAAGGAGTGTAAAGAAATAAAACGGAGGAAGGAAAATACTTCAAAAGTAGGAACATCAATTCTCAACAAAACTTCTGGAGCTTCTGATTCTTCATGCTGTTACCTATCTGTTTAGCTTCAAACGCTGCAAACAAGTAGCGAGGGCAGAATAATCAATCAATCAATCAATGTTTATTGATATAGCCCTAAATCACAAGTGTCTCAAAGGGCTGCACAAGCCACAACGACATCCTCGGTACAGAGCCCACATAAGGGCAAGGAAAAACTCACCCCAGTGGGATGTCGATGTGAATGACTATGAGAAACCTTGGAGAGGACCGCATATGTGGGTAATCCCTCCCCCCTCCCCTCTAGGGGAGACCGAAAGCAATGGATGTCGAGTGGGTCTGACATAATATTGTGAGAGTCCAGTCCATAGTGGATCCAACATAATAGTGAGAGTCCAGTCCATAGTGAGGCCAGCAGGAAACCATCCCGAGCGGAGTTGGGTCAGCAGCGCAGAGATGTTCCCAACCGATACACAGGCGACCGGTCCACCCCGGGTCCCGACTCTGGACAGCCAGCACTTAATCCATGGCCACCGATAATGAATTTATACAGTGCAGTGTGAAAATAGATGTGTTTACTTTGCAATTAAATAAACGCAATCTCAAATGAATATAACCTGTGGAGGCACTTTTTGACAAAACATCCAAAGATTTCTGGCCCCTGAGCCCTTGGGTTCTTGAAACTGCAGCCCTCTTCATTATGTAGTTGAATAGCCTTGCTCTAAATGGAACAAAAATAATTGCTTGAATTTAATTAATACTAATAATAATACTGTTGAGTATCTGGCTAGTAGAATAATACATGCAATACCCTTCTATTTAGGTGGGGGGCAGTAGGTAGCAAAATAAAGACCATAGAATTAGCGATGTGATTATTTTAATATGACCAACACAATATCAGATACAGTGCATGAAGTACAAGTCCTTTTCAATAGGCTGAGCCTATCTGTGAAAATGTTTAAAGATGCTTAACATACAGTATTTTGTAAGAAAATGTTTTTATTTTACTACAAAAAAAAAAAAAAAAAGAAAAAAAAAAAGATACTGCAATGCAGTGCGGACGCAATTCTGGTATAATGCAATGGAGCAATCCAGTAAGGAGAAGTAGCTCTTACTTGTGTGTTCTTACTTCCACGTTGCTGTCTGCCAGTTATTTTTGTTGATTAAAATGTTTGTCTTGGTTATCATCGACAACCCATTTGTCCCTGACTAAATAAGAAAATAACTAATCAAAACAAATGCATGTTAACTGAAACAATAATGAAATCAACTGACAAAAACTAGACAAATATGTCAACAGACAAAATCAAATCATATTTAATTTTGTCTTCAGGCGGGTGGAACAAGTTGGGAATATATCCAATTATAGTTGCATGTGTGAGAGGGGCGGGGGTAAATTATGTAGGGGATTTAATCAGAACTACTATCTTTGTAAGGAATGCTGTTTTGATTTTTCACTGGGAAAACCAGACTTTATTGTTACACACCTCAAAACAATGTCTTCTCAGCTTGGAAGTAAGAGAAGAGAAGACATGGACGCACCTCACCTTTACCACGGTAGACGACAAGACACGTTGTAAACCCAGTGGATCGATTTTTAAAAATACAACCAACTTGAAGCCGCGTCTGCAGGCTAATCATTCAGACATCTACACAACAGTGTGTAGGCTGAAGGTATCATTTCGAAATTACTCATACTGTACTGAATTACTGTTACTATTATCGTAGATATAACGGTAGATCCAGTGCAACACCGCTTACTGGACCACTACTTTTGTAGTAGACAATGGGAGAACTTGTACGCAAATTTAATAATCAAGATACCCGTACAGTACACTTTAATCGATGTCCACTGCACTGTTCAGCTATTAATTACACAACTTGACATTCTAAAAGACCAGATTTGTAATTTTTCAAAAAACCAAGACAGACAAGTATGTGAGGCATATATGCGTTCTAGATTTATAAACACTGGTTGCTGTATTTACACTGGACAGTGGCCAAGATGGCAAATGTGAACACTCTAGTTCTATTATCGGTAGGTCGTGAGTTCAAACCCCGGTCGAGTCATACCAAAGACTATAAAAATGGGACCCATTACCTCCCTGCTTGGAACTCAGCATCAAGGGTTGGAATTGGGGGTTAAATCACCAAAAATGATTCCCGGGCACAGCCACCGCTGCTGCTCACTGCTCACCTCCCTTCCCAGGGGGTGATCAAGGGTGATGGGTCAAATGCAGAGGATAATGTCACCACGACTAGTGTGTGTGAGACAATCATTGGTACTTTAACACTAGTATTACTACTATTACTACTACTACTACTGCTAATAATAATAATAATAATAATAATACACTAAGGTTAGTGTGAAATGTATTTATTGATATATTCACATGTGAATTTAGTTTTTGAGATGCTCTGCAATAACCCTTTAAAAAGTGGTATCAAGACAACTTCAAAGATGTGTTACCCTTTATACATTATATTTTAGTCAATGTAATTTGATGTAATTTAGGTCGACTAAAATGTTGAGGAATTTAGTCGACTAAATATGACTACAACTAAAATAAATGTTTGTCAAAAGACCATGACTAAAACTAAATTAAAAAATGTTAAAAACACCTCTGTCTTATAACTTTTTTTATCACTGCCAACAAAGGTTGTTTTTTTTTATTACAGGACGTCTATTAAACCTTAAAACAGTATTGACGCAAATGAGCACAGACGCGCAGAGGGTTGAGACAGCACATGTCTAGTCTGCTCACTGCTGACTAGGTGTCTTTTGCAAGTTACTGTGATTTTAAACACAATTTGTTGTTCACACAGTATCATTTGTCACAGTAAAAATTAGGTTCTTCCCTGGGACACATGGATATGGCGCCCTTTGAGATTTTAACGCTTCAGGGACGAAAGACGCAAACCTAGAAACATCACTGGAAATGTATGCTGACTCATTATTCTAATGGCACTACAGTACAAACACTAGAGATGTCCCGATCTCGATCATGTGATACGAATCAAAGGACAATATTTGCCTTTGTTAACTGAATGGAGGTTGGCTGATGAGCCCAGCTGATCTTACTAAGAAATTCAGCTAAGTATAGCACCACTAATAACTACCTTTCAACTAGAGTGTTGATTACTAGCTGGAAACTAGCAAGATATTTGCTAGCTGGCTGTAAGTTTCAGTATATGCTGTTGAGACTAGACTAGAGATCTAGTTTATTAATACCATTAAGGATATTTTCTTGATGCTAACAAATATCACCAGTGACACAATAATGTGGTCATCCGTGACGAATATAGCACTTGGCTTTCCTACACAACAACAACAACTAAGCTTTTAGTTTCTGTTATGAAAATCAACAATGAAAATACAGTGGATTGCATAATCATAACAATCACAATATTTATCACTAGGACTTAACATGACGTTCGTTTATTTGCACAACCCGGTCTTTGTAGTTATATTTCGGCATTGCAACCACAAAAGACCAAAAAACTAATGTGATCTACTGTACTTTCTTTACATTTAATTCTGCTATCAAACACTGCTAATATAGTAGAGAATAAACTTGATTGCATCACACAAAGTTTCTCAAACAAATCAAATGTTCAAACAAACATTTGACAAAATAATCGCTGCAGACACAAACATGGTCAGATTGATATTTTTAAAAGCCATTTCCTTCGACGCATTTTTTTGATTAAGTAATATCTAATAATACCGTACATTCCATTAGTAACCAATTTTGTTTTAAATCTGTGGGTCAATAAAAAACAAGAGTGTGGGTCAAAACTGTTTTTTGGGCCCAATTTGGATAATCCTGGTTTCTTTTAAAATGGGTCATTATGTTTTTTTTCCTACATTTACAGAGCCTCACCTTTTTCACATGTTCTTATATTACAGCCTTATTCCAAAATGTAATAAATTAATTTTTGTTCTCAAAATTCTACAGATAATTCCCCATTATGACGGAAAACTTTTTTAATTTTAAATTTACAAATGTATTTAAAAAAAAAAAAAAAAATCACTTGTATGAAAATATCTACACCTTTAGCAGTAATTACAGCCTCAAGTCTTTTTTAATACGATGCCACAAGCTTGGCACACCTATCTTTGGGCAGTTTCGCCCATTCCTCTTTGCAGCACCTCTCAATATCCACCAGGTTGGGTGGGAAGCATCAGTGTGTAGCCATTTTCAGATCTTTCCAGAGATGTTCAATCCCTGGTCATGGAATGACATCCAGAAAGATCTGAGGCTTCCAGAATTGATCACTTTGGAAGAGCTTAAGTCCATTTTAAAAGATCGAGAAACCAGTTTTCTTGGGAAATGTAATTGCTTTTAAATTTAATTATTACTTAATCGTTTTAAATTATTTTTGACCTGTTGTGGTTCTGTTGTATTGTCTTGTTGTAATTATTATTATTGTAACTTTGTTTGTGCCGCCCTCTTTGTCAGGTCGCTCTTGAAAAAGAGATTTTAATCTCAATGAATGTTTACCTGGTTAAAACAAGGAAATTGATTGATTGATTTAAGTCTGGGCTATGGCTCGGCCACTTAAATATATACATATATATCTTTCTAAAATATACCAGTATTAACTATAATACCACCCAGCCTTACTTGAGACAATACCGCCATACCGATATCTTTCGATGTGCCTTTGTTACGGCTGTTTGCTCTTCTCTGTACCTGACGGGCGAAGCACAGGGCATTCCCTTTGCCTCAACCCCCACACTTATGTGTTTACGTAGGCTTCTCTGACACACAACGACGCAACACAACCTTTAAAGTGAATTGTGAAGTGAATTATGCTTTTCTCTAGTGACTCAAAGCGCTTTACATGGTAAAACCCCCTATCTATGTTACATTTAAACTAGCGTGGGTGGCACTGGCAGCAGGTGAGTAAAGTATCTTGCCCAAAGACACAACGGCAGAAACTCGGGATGGCGGAAGCGGGGATTCGAACCTGGAACCCTCAAGTTGCTGGCACGGCTGCACTACCAACCAAGCCACGGCGCCCGTTTTAAAAAGAATACGGCGGCTCGCCGGCTTTGGTGCCGACTCCTCGACTCCCGAGTGATACAATGCTTTGGTCACCACCTACATTTGGCTATTGGTGAGTTACTACAGCTTGATTTACAAATACACCAAATTGCTTGAGAACCTATATCTCTCCTTGTAGCTATTTTCTCACCAATCTCATCGGTTCATGTTCTTTAATTCTGTTAGCGACTTAGCACAGCAACTAGCGATAGCTCCTGTCTGCTGCACGCTCGGTGCGTGCTACTCCTCGGGTTGAAAGTGACCGTCCCCACAGCCCTAATATAGCGGCTGGGTGGCTGAAGAGTAGTTCAGCCAGTGGCTTTTACCGCATTGAGCAAGTTGAAGCTCCATTTATCCCCACGCACAAGCATGAAGCTATAAACCTAACGTTAATGAAAACAAACTGCTTTGACATAGTAACATTTGCAAAACATAAAAAAAACGTTTTCACATTCTTGATTAGACTACATTCGAGCACCTGAACGAGCCGCTTGAAGGCTGCGAGTGCGGGCGTAAATCTTTGCCAATTAAAGTTGTAGTGGGATCCATTACTTAATCTTCATGGCCCACAGAGAATCGGGTGGTAATGCTAATAAGTCCCTTAGCTTATTTTGCTTGTTGTCGAAAGCTAACAATAGCATAGCGTAATACTGTTGCTGTTGCTTCCCCCACTTGACTACCAGGGGTCTGATGGGGGGAATCGATATTGTTAAATTTAAGAAACATCGATTCACAATGGGGCTTCCGCCATCCGAGTCACTGCTGTTGTGTCCTTGGGCAAGACACTTCACCCACCTTGCTCCAAGTGCCACTCACACTGGTGAATGAATGTGTGTTGCAGGATCCCTTTGTAATAGAGATTCCTAATCTCAATGGGCTATTCCTGGGTAAATAAAGGTTAAAAACATTTGTATTTTTACCCAGCCCTACTTGGCACACTCATTTGCTTAGTCGCTTATCACACAAAGCTAAATATTGTGTTACAATAGTTTAACATGTATTTACCTACATTGCATCTTTCATGCACCAAAGTATTAAAGTAGCTCCTTGCTAGTTAGACATTTTTTAATTTAATCTTAAAATAATTTAATAATTTATTTTAAATAAACTAAACAGTTATGTTTTGACTCTCATTCCCTTGGTTTACCAAAAATAAACCAAAGCGGGACCTTATAACCATCTCTCCATCCATTTTCTACCGCGTATTCCCTTCGGGGTCGCTGGAGCCTATCTCAGCTACAATCGGGCAGAAGGCGGGGTACACCCTGGACAAGTCGCCACCTCATCACAGACCTTAAAGCCAAGAAACATTAAACCGTGAATAAAGTATATTGTTACTATACATTCCTTATATTGAGTTGTGGTTTGGTACAATGTTGAAACACCACAATAACTCATTTGAGATAAACTAAAAGCAAATGAAAGCTACTCTTACCTAAAAAGTTTTAGACTAAATATTTAATAATCAAGCTACTAAACATAAATTTGGTATCTGTTGGAGCGGCATCAAAATGTATTTATAATTTTAAACATTGGGATACATAGCTTAAAGGGTTGATCATAAACTGTATATAGCATTGCACCAATGCCATCTATTCATATCTTAGATGTTAACAGTACAATCCTTGGAAGAGCTTTCTATTAGTGATTGTGCAAACAAAGACACACAATCGGGGTTTTGATGGATCAGTTAGACTACCACAGGCAACAGATATTCTGAACTTTAACAAAGTTTATCTTTGACATTTTAAAATGCTACTTAAGAGATCATCATGGCTCTCTTTAATTTTAGTATAGGTTATTGTTATCTGAACAAAAGCTTTCTGTCAGTTTGGTCGTTGCCAGGATGTTCAAAGGGGGAGATCCAAAAGGAGATAACTGCTAATACAAACTGACCTCACTCCCCAACTAACAGATGCCAAAAATAGTACACATCTGTCTGATTTTCCAATTCATAACAGTCCCAATAGAAACACAGGATTATCAAAACTCTTGGATTTGGATTTGTAAAGAAAAAAAAAACATGAACAATTGAGACGAACAAAATCAAAACTTGTAGTCGTCTTCGAAGCCAAACCGTTCCAAAATCTGAAAAGTGTGTTTTAATGGCGTAACTTGACTGCAGTTAATCATTATTTTTAATTGCAATTACTAGTACTGTGCAATATTAAGATATACATCATAGTAAGACATACAAATGTCTATTGTATGATATAATTATAATATTGTAATTTTAAAGTGTGCGGCTGCGGTTAACTGCAGAAACACTGTTATTTTGCGGGACAACTTTTACATCAAGTGAAATAACTTTACGGATGAGAGCTAGTGGGAAGATGGATGTTAACAACATTGCAAAGACAGAGAGCACAGTGGAAGCTAAAGAAACAAAACCAAAAGAGGAACTCCTTTGGATTAAAAAAGTCGACCAAACAACATTAATCTGCCAAAACATGCGTCCAACAAGCGGTTGCTAGCGACTTAAACACGTCTATTCTTCTCTATCACATGAAGACCAGTACACAGAGGTAAAATGCAACAGGGTACCAACGTTACCTCAAAATTACAAAATTATAAAAATAAAAACACACCAGCCTAACAGAGTTTTAGTCTTAAGGCACAGTCTATGACAAGCAGTTTCAGCATTCATTTCATGTTTGTATATTAGGGCTGTCAAAATTACACACGCATATAATCACAAAAAACTTTGCATTAATCATGACTAAACACAGATCAATCCCACAATTTATTTTGACTGCACATGCTATTTTACCTTACACAGGGAACTGCACTTTTTTTAAATGTTGCCTATCATTAACAATACTGTAAGACAAGCACATATTTGTATTTCTTTGTTTATGCACTCTATCTAGTAAATAAATGCGAGCAAACAATGGAGCCGATGGGAGTCACTCTACTCCTTATAAAGCGCTTAAAAAAATATCCAAACTAGGTGTGTAACGATTGATTGATACATCGATATATCGATTTATCGATTTATATTCCTGAATTTCAAGTACATCGATCTGTGCTCGGCAAGTTTGCCTTCCAAGAATTAGGTATTGATCCAATATCGTTTTTCAAAAAAATATTGATACCAGAAAAAGGAAAACATTGGATTTAAGAACAGCAGACTTTATATTAAGTTTAGCATTTGTAATAATAAAGATTTTAAACATTAACTTTAGTTTTTCATCTATGGCATCATCCAAGCAAAAATGGCGGATCTCTACGGTGGTCAAGAAAGGTCATTATTGCAAACGCCACAAGATAATGGTGTGATATATGTGACATGTATGTCTGTGTGCCTTTAAGAGATGGTGCTGTTGTGTGAAACGTGTGCGAGAGTGGCAGTGTGAACAAAGTCTCAAGAGTTTGGGTGTCTGTGTGTTCAGTGTTTAAACGTGATTTGTGGAAAACAGCAGCTCAAAATATACAACATTTCAGAGATAAATACATTATTTGTAGTTGATGTTACAAAATGTCCCTCGGTGAGCGCAAGTGTGTTTTGTCCGAGCGGGCCACTTTTGGTAAGCAGAACTGGCGCTGTGGGATGTCGTTGTGGCTTGTGCAGCCCTTTGAGACACTTGTGATTTAGGGCTATATAAATAAACACTGATTGATTGATTGATTGTGCCTTTTGACTCCGGTTATTAAGAAAGTGTCTGAGAGTGTGTCTCCGACTGTCTCTCCTTCTCCACTGCCGGGCATTTCAATATCACAACTTTCAGCTTACAGCACAATTACAAAAGCCACAATAAATACAAATGCCACAACACAATTATAAAGCCGCAACAGAACTTTAAATTACAGAAGATGCGGCCGACACAATGGAAGTGACAGCGGTGCAAGATACCGCGACGCCTCGACTTCCGGAACACAAGGAGAAGTGATTTGATAAGAAATAAAAATGAGAAGATATGGATCAAGGAGGCTATGGAAATTAGGAAGTGAGGGGCACAACACCGTCAACAGGGATGAGCTTCCGCTTGCGCACACCTGGGACGCTGTCCGTCATCTGCGACGGAACATTTTAAATTCCTCTTAAAATGTTGGTTACTGAAGAAACTGGTTCACTCCTCAATATGTGCCCGTCATAGTCTCATCCAATGCAAAGTAATCCATAAAATTCACTACACTAATTCAAAACTATCCAAAATCTACCCCACTGTTAGCAATACCTGCAATAGATGCAAACAATCTCCGGCTGATCATGTCCATTTGTTCTGGTCCTGCTCTAAACTATGTTCCTTTTGGGAGGACATTTTTGACACAATCGGAAAAGCATACGGTCAAAACTTTTCTCCCAACCCATTATCAGCCATTTTTGGCGTATGCCCCGATAACATGTGCCCGGTACCACTAAAACGCGCTGTTGCTTTTACGACCTTGCTGGCCAGGCGATTGATCTTGTTTAATTGGAAGCTGGCTCGCCCCCCATCACACGGCCGTTGAATTAGAGAGGTTCTCTACAATCCAAAACTGGAAAAACGTAGGTTTTCGCTAAAAGGCTCGGCTCAAGCGTTTGAAAGCTCATTGAGTCCTTTCTTGCTGTATGTCAACTCTCTTGACTTATGCCCAGACGCAGATGAGGAATAATCTCCCGTTTATTTATTATTATTAATTTTTTTTTTCTTTCTTTATTATTATTTTTTTTTATTTTTTTTTTATCTCTCTCTCCTTTCAGCCTGTTTGTCTGTCTCTGGCCTCGTATGTGTGTATGTATGTATGTGTGTGTGTGTAAGAATGTGTCTGTCTTTGTCGTCTTACTTGTTATATGATTGTGCCATATGCCCCTTGTTGGTGTGACCTGAGTGGGGTGGGTGGGTGGGTGGTTTGGGTTTTAAGCGAAAGGGTGTGAATAATTTACTGACTTTAAAATTGTACCGTTTCAACTTGCACTTTTTTCTGTCTATTTGAAAATGCCAATAAAAAAAGTGGGATTAAAATGTTGGTTACTGTACTTTTAATGAAAATTACTTGAATGTTTAAAATGTGAGCAGTGTTTCCTCTTGTTAATTCAATCTAAAGTGTTGGTTGCACTTTATTCAAATAATGTGAATATATTAATTGTTGTTTACTTGCTTGTTTGTATCCATAATTCATGCATACATTATTCAGTTAGAAGAAATAACAGGAAAATAGGAAACTTCACCTGCAGTTAGGGCTGGGCGATACATCGAGTTTGTACGATATATCGATATATTTTTAAACAAGATATGAATTAAGAAAATATCGTAATATCGATATAATTTATTTCACGTTAAAATGGCCAAACGCAGCTTATTACATTTTGTATTATTTGCACAGCTATGTTATTTATTTTATGTAGAAAGAATATGTTTCTATTTTATTCATACATTCTTTGTTTTTCTATTTTATTTATGTTATTCAATTCGGTGCTACTTAAACAGTTTCTCTTCTGTGCTGTTAATACCCATCTTGACTAACTGGGTTAATAAAAGTGCCACTGACTGTTTACAGTACAGTTGTCATTCACTTCAATTTCAGTGAATCTCGCTCAAAAATGAATATCTTTATATAAATATTTTCACCAGAAAATATATCGAGATATATATCGAATATCAAGTTTAAGTAAAAATATATCGAGATATACTTTTTCGTCCATATCGCCCAGCCCTACCTGCAGTGTCCAGTATCCAGTATTTATTTCACAGTCACGCTGCTTGATTCGTTTTGCTAAAAAAGTTACGGAATTGGTTTCAACTCATTGAATCATTTCGATTTGTTCTAAATAAATGAGATTGTTCCTGAATCGTATCGGCAAACACAAATATAAAATTGTTGTTAAAACAAATCGCTACACCGCGCATATACACACACACACTGTAAGTATATATGTATCATAATAAGAGGCACATTCAAAACATGTAATAAATTACGTATTTTGATCATTTTAAGCATACGGCGGTGCATTAATATCACAAATGCATCTCGACGTTCGCTTTATCCTTCAACAACATCAATGAATACTACTCAGTGCAGACTTCATTAGAAATAACAAACACAATAAAACATGACTAATTTTACAATGTCTGCTCTCACTGGGATGCTGACTGATAGGATGTTGATATATTCCCATTTAGAAGAATGACTCATAATCTTTGCAAATAATAAAGGAGGGTGGAACCAAGCATCTTTTCGAGTCTTTCTTGCCATTCGCCGGTCTGAATTGGATGCCAAAGTTGACCAACTTGTCGGATTATGTCCTCATCCTTCTACTATCCAGGTGAGAGGCATAATTTATATTTAAACTTTCACAAGCTCCAAACCGAGAAAGCAGCGCACCAGCGGATGATGTCAATATAGCAGCAGAAGCTAGTTAGCTCTCTGCTATCATGTCGCCGCTATAAATAGTTTGTCTGGGTTAGCGCTTATAATAACAGTATTACTAAAACGTGGTTAATACTCAGGTCACGAAATATAAATGGAGAATTGTTGGCGGTTTTTGGATGTTTTTTAGAGGGCCTTATGGGCAGATTAGATGACCTCCCATTAACTCCACTGTAAGCAGACTTTTATTTGCATTCATTTACGAGTTAGAATGCATTTAAACAATATCTGTCTTCTTGTCTCCCCATAATGATTGTGAACGATAGGCAAAATTCCAAAAAAAAATGGTAGTTCTCCTTTAACCGTGCATGGTTACCTAAAAGGCGGCGGGCGCACGTTGTTACACTATCGGTGCGAAGATGAGTGACTTTTTTTTTTCACTTCGAAACACACCCAAACGGGACTTTGGTAAGTTTTGAACAAATAAACAATGTGATATATAGTAAAACATTTTAAAACATTTGACTATAACATGAAATTTGAGTCAAAATATCAGGGCCTTTTTAAAGTTGATTTAAAACATGCACGCAAGTAATTTACTGTTGGAATCACTATTGTAGTCGTTTGACAGCAATCGTGTATATATATAATTTTAATAAAAACTATGCTATATTGTGATATTTATTGGGATATATATTGTATATATTTTATCAATATCACACAGCACACTGTTGGCATTAACGCACTTTTTGTGTCTTTTTACGCATTGAAATCAGAAAGGACGCGCATTTCCGAAAAGTCTGCGCGTCCCCAGGACGCAGATTTATTTTTACTTGGTTTTTTTTTAATCGATTATCGTTTTCCGTCTGTGTTTTGTTTTGTTTATATTTGCCGAGTCACATTTCCGTCCCCGTTTATTGCGTTTGTATTGGTCGACTTCAAAGTAATGAACTTTCCGGTACAATTTCCTCAATTTTGATTCGCCGAATTTGACTTACCAAAGTCCTGTTTGGGTGTGTTTCGAAGTGTAATGTGGCTGAAGCCACTTTTCTTTGAAGCTATGCTTCTTGGGTTTATTGCTCGCCATGACGAAAACAATAACAGGCGGGAGTCTTAATACCAGAAATGCATGAATCAAAATTTAGGAAATTGTACCGGAAAGTTCATTACTTTGAAGTCGACCAAAAAAACGCAATAAACGGGGTCAGAAATTTGACTCTGCGAATATAAACAAAACATAGACGGAAAGCGATAATCGATAAAAAAAACAAGTAAACCGTAGTTTTGACCCGGAGAACAAAGGGTATGTAAAAAAAAAAAAATCTGCGTCCGGGGATGCGCAGACTTCCGTAAATGCGCGTCCTTTCTGATTTCAATGCGTAAAAAGACACAAAACGTGCGTTAACGTCAGTAGTATGCTGTGTGATATTGATAAAATATATACTGTATATACCAATAAATATTACAATATAGCATATTTTTTATTAAAATTATATATATACATGATTGCTATCAAACGATTACAATAGTGATTCTAACAGTATATTACTTGCGTGCATGTTTTAAATAAACTTTAAAAAGGCCCTGATATCCATCCATCCATTTTCTACCGCTTGTCCCTTTCCGGGGTAGCAGGGGGTGCTGGAGCCTATCTCAGCTGCATTCGGGCGTCAGAATGTCATACCCAAACGTTTTAAAATGTTTTACTTTAATGCACATTGTTTATTTGTTCAGCACTTACCAAAGTCCCGTTTGGGTGTGTTTCGAAGTGAAAAAAAACAGTCACTCATCTTTGCACCGGCATATGCATTGACCTAAATGCTGATAGTGTAACAACATGCTCCACCTTTTAGGTAACAATGCGCAGTTAAAGGGGAACATTATCACCAGACCTATGTAAGCGTCAATACATACCTTGATGTTGCAGAAAAAAGACCATATATTTTTTTAACCAATTTCCGAACTCTAAATGGGTGAATTTTGGCGAATTAAACGCCTTTCTATTATTCGCTCTCGGAGCGATGACATCACAACGTGACGTCACATCGGGAAGCAATCCGCCATTTTCTCAAACACATTATAAACACCGAGTCAAATCAGCTCTGTTATTTTCCGTTTTTTCGACTGTTTTCCGTACTTTGGAGACATCATGCCTCGTCGGTGTGTTGTCGGAGGGTGTAACAACACGAACAGAGACGGATTCAAGTTGCACCAGTGGCCCAAAGATGCGAAAGTGGCAAGAAATTGGACGTTTGTTCCGCACACTTTACCGATGAAAGCTATGCTACGACAGAGATGGCAAGAATGTGTGGATATCCTGCGACACTCAAAGCAGATGCATTTCCAACTGGACTGGACAGATCAGCTTTCAGGAAAAGAGAGCGGATGAGGGTATGTCTACAGAATATATTAATTTATGAAAACTGGGCTGTCTGCACTCTCAAAGTGCATGTTGTTGCCAAATGTATTTCATATGCTGTAAACCTAGTTCATAGTTGTTAGTTTCCTTTAATGCCAAACAAACACATACCAATCGTTGGTTAGAAGGCGATCGCCGAATTCGTCCTCGCTTTCTCCCGTGTCGCTGGCTGTCGTGTCGTTTTCGTCGGTTTCGCTTGCATACGGTTCAAACCAATATGGCTCAATAGCTTCAGTTTCTTCTTCAATTTCGTTTTCGCTACCTGCCTCCACACTACAACCATCCGTTTCAATACATGCGTAATCTGTTGAATCGCTTAAGCCGCTGATATCCGAGTCTGAATCCGAGCTAATGTCGCTACAGCTTGCTGTTCTATGCGCCATGTTTGTTTGTGTTGGCATCACTATGTGACGTCACAGGAAAATGGACGGGTGTATATAACGATGGTTAAAATCAGGCACTTTGAAGCTTTTTTTAGGGATATTGCGTGATGGGTAAAATTTTGAAAAAAAACTTCGAAAAATAAAATAAGTCACTGGTAACTGATTTTTAATGGTTTTAACCCTTCTGAAATTGTGATAATGTTCCCCTTTAAAGGAGAACTACCCTTTTTATTGGTAATTTTGCCTATTGTTCACAATCATTATGGGAGACAAGAAGACAGATATTGTTTTAATGCATTCTAACCCCATTTTCATGATTTGATGGGGTCCCTGGTACCCCATTTTAAAAATCTGCAGCTTATGGCCATCACGAAGCCAGAGAAGAAATGCCAGAAGCATTGAGTGCCACTCTATTAAATGACATTGAAACTTACTTGCCAAATTCTAAGTTTGTTGGCATTATTTGCCATGAAAGTGTAGATGTGGTGTTTTTTTAAAACGACTGATGATCTACATACAGGTGAAAATCCATCCATCCATCCATTTTCTACCGCTTGTCAGGTGAAAATAATCAATTCAATTTGTCATATGCATGTATGCCCTGGCACACCATTATCATCATTTAATGACCAAAGCAAAACAACTTTTTACACTTTTATACTGAAATAAATACACCTACAACTTATTAAATGAAAATATAGAAAAAAATACCGGCAGTGAATGTTTCTAACTGAATAAATTTACATATGTATAAAAATTTGTTTTCTTTTGTATTTTTTTTTTTTTATGAATTAAGTAACGTTTATCACAACCTTTTTCCAAAACACAATATTTGATTGGTTGATTGAGACGTTTATTGACATCTTAAAGAATTTAATCCATGAAATGCTTTAAAAAGGCAAATGGATGGCACAAAAAGCCAAAAGGCTTGTTTCCATTGTGGTCCATTAAATATTCATCACATTTGATACATTCAATAATAAAAGATATATAACCTGTAACATGTATATAAAAAATTACGTTAAAAAAAAAAGAAGGATAAATTATGTACATAATATGACATGTATACTGTGTATATATGTACTACATATATACACAGTATACATGTCAGGTGATTTGAAAAACAATATATAAAAAAAATGGGGGCTATACACTATGTACATGAAATATGAAATGTGAGATATAACAGGGTTATGCATACATTTATCATAGAGATGTCCGATATCCGATATTGTCCAACTCTTAATTACCGATTCCGATATCAACAGATACCGATGTATGGAATTAACACATTATTATGCCTAATTTTGTTGTGATGCCTGCTGGATGCATTGAACAATGTAACTTTACCATGAATTGATTAACGTGGACCCCGACTTAAACAAGTTGAAAAACTTATTCGGGTGTTACCATTTAGTGTTCAATTGTACGGAATATGTACTGTACTATCTACTAATAAAAGTTTCAATCAATCAATCAAAAGCAAGGTTTTCCAAAATAAGAGAACAACTTCAACATGGCAGTGCCATATTTATTATTGAAGTCACAAAGTGCATTATTTGTTTAACATGCCTCAAAACAGCATCTTGGAATTTGGGAAATGCTCTCCCTGAGATAATCTTGATACCCTCTTCGACTATGGGAAATACTATACTTTGACTTTCACAAAGTGCATTATTTTATTATTATTTTAAACATGCCTCAAAACAACAGCTAGAAAAACAATGAAGGCACACAGCTTCAGTCCAGAGTATACTAGACTCCAGTATATGGACTACGTCCGTGTTTTACCAGATATGTACCGCTCTGTACAGCGGTCATTCATTTTACTTCTTGAAATCCGATATTACATGTTAAAGCATTTATAGGCCGATATTATCGGACATCTCTAATTTATCACTTGTTTTCAAAACAGTTACAAAAAAGTGGGACCCCAAAAATTGACCGTGGGACCCCATTTTTATGATTTGATTTGGAAAATTCCTAGCGCCAACACTGCAGCACTGGCAAGTATTATTAACAAAACTTAACAGAACAAAAATATAAACAGTTCCAAATGATAGATTATGTACTAAATAATTTCCTGCATGGCAAATTGTTGTAAACACTGCAAAAAATAATCTGAATTCCTTCAGCTTTTGATCTGAAAATGCTGTTTCAGTCTGTTCACGTGACAGGATTTTCGCACATGACTTGAATTAATTTATCCATCCATTTTCTACTGCTTGTCCCTTTTGGGGTCGCTGGAGCTTATAGTTTGATTGTATTCTGAATTGCACGTTGCATTGTAAGGTGTTCATTCGTCCAGGATATGCGTGGTTCAACACGTCACTGGAAGATGATTGCAACCATGAGACAGCACTGCGTCACTTTTTTGCGTGAAGTCAAAGCCATGTGTTGTCTTACCTTGTCCAGCTCGTCGTGCAACTCCGACAGGGTGGGTCTGATGAGCTTCTCCCCCAGTGGCGCGGCGGTCTGCCGGTAGAAGTCGATGTTGGGCACGGCGTCGATGGTGTTATGGCCAAAGGTCCTCAAGTAATAGGTGTTCGTGTGGGTGTCATAGTGGTAGTGATGCTGGCCGCCTGTGGATGAATGCAAGCTGGTCTCGCTCATCACCGTGTCCCCGTTCCGCACTCCCTCGGCCGGCGCCGTGTCCGGAGAGACCGGACTCCCCGCCTCGCTCGGGTCCGCAAAGTTGACGACTCGAAACCGTCCTTTGGCTTCCTCGCCGCTGGTCCCCGGGTCCTCCGGAACCGCACCGGGAGTTGCCATGTCGCTAGACGGGACAGTGGTGGAGGCTTCGGAACTCGGCGACTTATCCTCGACAGCCGCCGCCGCCTCCGCCACAAGGTCCACCTGGAAGCGGCTCTGGCTGTGCGTGGGACCCGGCATGTTGTCCCCGGCGTCGGGCCTGAGAAGCTCGCCCTCCGCTGCCGCCGCGGGAGGTGTGACCGACGGCGCTGACATGGCACAATCAACGCACAAAGTAACGGGTGAACCGTGTTCGAGAACGGCACGTTAGGCCCACACACCGATCCAGAAGTTGACTACCGTTCTCTCAACTACTTGGTTAGAAAAAAAGCGCTAAAAAAAGCCGTATGTTGAGTGGCGAAAACGAAGCCGGTTAGCTCGACACAAGAGGCTAAAATATAGACAGGTTCAGCCACCTCCTAAGTTTATTCTTCTACAACCGTTGTTAAAAAGACACTATTTTGTCGGTTTTCCCCGAGCTAACGGCGGCCGAGCTACAGTCTTCCTGTACTTGGGGCAGGATGCTGCTGTCGACCTTGCCGGAGCTCCTCCTAGCTTCCTGGAGCCTCCCTCGCTAGTAATATACGCTCGGCGATGGCATCGGCAAAGGGTGGGCTCGTGTGTCATCGCGAGATGTCGATGTTCGCGTCTCATCTTTCAAGCGCGCACCAGTGGGGGGTGGGGTCCTATGCAGCGCCAGAGGGGGGGAAGGGGATGCCACCAGGAAGCGGTTATTTAACTTGGGACGCACACCACACTTAATATACAACTATTACATATACTGTTAAAATACTGTTGTTGGAGTGTATTAAAAATATCCATTTAAAAAAGTAAAAATAACAGGTAATAAAAAAAACAGTATCAATTAATTAGTTTCCCCAAAGTTTAGAACACAGGACCCCAAACAAAAAAATATATAAATATTTTATTTAAATTAGAATTTTTTAAAAATCTGTCCTTTCTAATCCATTTTCTACCGCTTGTAGCTCTCGGTGTCTCCTAGCCGATGAGGCAAATCATACTGTCTAAAAATGCATTTTCCCATCGATAACGTGACATCATCAAGCTCGGAATATATATATATATATATATATATATATATATATATATATATATATATATACCAGTGACGTGCGGTGAGGTTCATGGCTGGTGAGGCACTGACTTCATCACAGTCACATTTACAAACATGAACCCTAAAGAGTATCTTATTCACCATTTGATTGGCAGCAGTTAACGGGTTATGTTTAAAAGCTCATACCAGCATTCTTCCCTGCTTGGCACTCAGCATCAAGGGTTGGAATTGGGGGTTAAATCACCAAAAATTCTTCCAGGGCGCAGCGCCGCTGCTGCACCCTGCTCCCCTCACCTCCCAGGGGGTGATCAAGGGATGGGTCAAATGCAGAGGACAAATTTCATTACACCTAGTGTGTGTGTGACAATCATTGGTACTTTAAATTAACTTTAACTTTACACATACAAACTGTAGCACACAAAAAAGCACATTTAATAAAAAAAACGTTATTATGGTCTTACCTTTACTTATAAATGAAGTCCATGCGCCGCTGTTGTGCTGGATTAATGCACCCCTGACGGGAGTGTTGTATCAACTAAGGCCCTCACTTAAACTTTCCACGTCCAAGATTGAATCTATTTAAAAAAGTGGAACCGAGGGTTTATAAATGTCACCTATATGTATGTACTGTATGAAATTACAAAATAACAAACACGGAGGCTCCAGTTTACACGAGGACCACTTTATTTACCTTCTTTCAAAAACCTCCGCTCCACTCCAACGTGTCATCACTTCTGCTTTTAGCGCCTTCAAAATAAGAGCTCAAGGCATATACTGTATAACAGCGCATAACAGAAACTTAACATCACAAAGAGGAAAGCCCATACAAATAGGTTACAAAAGTTATTTAATAAGAAGCCAAAAAGTGCAAAAACAATAATGTTCGTGTTGGAGGAGTTGTGAATTAGGTACACCTGCAGTCTGCAGGTGTACCTAATGTTGTGGCCCTGCAGTCATTCACAACTTCTCCAACACGAACATGATTGTTTTTGCACTTTTTGGCTTCTTATGAAATAACTTTTTTAAATAGATTCAATCTTGCACGTGGAAAGTTTAAGTGTGGGCTTTAGTAGATATAACACTCCCGTCAGGGGTTGCATTCTACGGCGGGGGTGCAGGAGGCGGGATTACTGCGAGCCTCAGCCAGTGCGTCTTTTGCAGCCGTTTTATGATCGCTCAGCACAAGAAATACGTTACACACATACAGTTGTTGACAAAATACACTGTACATTATATACCTCAGCTAACTAAACTATGGAAATGTATAATATAATTCATATAGCAATACGGTCTCACTGCACAGCAGGCCAGCAGTTAGTCGAGTCCGCAATCCATGTTGAGGCACAACGCAGTGACGTGCCTCAACTGGCTGCTGATCACCGCACCGTCTCTTCTCAGTATTTGAACGACAGATGTGAAAATTCAGCGATTTTAAATAAAAATAATCTAAAACTGGTGAATTTAAATGGAAAATAACTTTATAGTATAATCACTCGATACATATAACAATTTAATTAAAAAAAAATCTTTTTACATTTTTTTTCTTTCCATGATGGCAGGTGAGGCCCCGCCTCATCTGCCTCTAGTGACTGCACGTCACTGGTATATATATATATATATATATATATATATATATATATATATATATATATATATATATATATATATATATATATATATATATATATATATTAACACTTTAGTATGGGGAACATATTCACCGTTAATTAGTTGCTTATTAACATACAAATTACTAACATATTGGCTCTTAATTAGTCATTATTAAGTACTTATTAATGCCTTATTCTGCTAGTTCCCTTTAATACCACTTAATGAATATGGTCTGTTCTTACATAACAAAACACAAAACTACAATAACCCTAACCCTAACCCTTAAGTCTTTGTTACTTGCAATATATTTCCCTGGTGTCCATACAACTCAAAATTAAGTCTTTGTTACTTAGAATATGTTCCTCATACTAAAGTGTTACCATATATTTAAGTTAAAGTACCAATGATAGTCACACCCACAAAATGAAATTTGTCCTCTGCATTTGACTCATTCCCATGGTCAACCCCTGGGAGGTGAGGGGAGCAGTGAGCAGCAGCGGTGGACGCGCTCGGAATTCAAAGTCCTTGTTATGACTCGACCGGGGTTTGAACTCACAACCTACCGATCTCTCTCTCTCTCTCTCTCTCTCTCTCTCTCTCTCTCTCTCTCTCTCTCTCTCTGTATATATATATATATATATATATATATATATATATATATATATATATATCTCTCTCTCTCTGTATATATATATATATATATATATATATATATATATATATATATACAGAGAGAGAGAGCGAGAAAGAGAGAGAGGGAGAGAGAGAGAGAGAGAGAGAGAGAGAGAGAGAGAGAGAGAGAGAGAGAGAGAGAGAGAGAGATCGGTAGGTTGTGAGTTCAAACCCCGGCTGAGTCATACATATATGTATAGATATGTGTGTGTATACAGTATATACATAATATATATATATATATGTGTGTGTATATATATATATCCATCCATCCATCCATCTTCTTCCGCTTATCCGAGGTCGGGTCGCGGGGGCAGCAGCTTAAGCAGGGAAGCCCAGACTTCCCTCTCCCCAGCCACTTCGTCCAGCTCCTCCCGGGGGATCCCGAGGCGTTCCCAGGCCAGCCGGGAGACATAGTCTTCCCAACGTGTCCTGGGTCTTCCTCGTGGCCTCCTACCGGTCGGACGTGCCCTAAACACCTCCCTAGGGAGGCGCTCGGGTGGCATCCTGACCAGATGCCCGAACCACCTCATCTGGCTCCTCTCGATGTGAAGGAGCAGCGGCTTTACTTTGAGCTCCCCCCCGGATGACAGAGCTTCTCACCCTATCTCTAAGGGAGAGCCCCGCCACCCGGCGGAGGAAACTCATTTCGGCCGCTTGTACCCGTGATCTTGTCCTTTCGGTCATAACCCAAAGCTCATGACCATAGGTGAGGATGGGAACGTAGATCGACCGGTAAATTGAGAGCTTTGCCTTCCGGCTCAGCTCCTTCTTCACCACAACGGATCGATACAGCGTCCGCATTACTGAAGACGCCGCACCGATCCGCCTGTCGATCTCACGATCCACTCTTCCCTCACTCGTGAACAAGACTCCGAGGTACTTAAACTCCTCCACTTGGGGTAGGGTCTCCTCCCCAACCCGGAGATGGCACTCCACCCTTTTCCGGGCGAGACCCATGGACTCGGACTTGGAGGTGCTGATTCTCATTCCAGTCGCTTCACACTCAGCTGCGAACCGATCCAGTGAGAGCTGAAGATCCTGGCTAGATGAAGTCATCAGGACTACATCCTCTGCAAAAAGCAGAGACCCAATCCTGCAGCCATCAAACCAGATCCCCTCAACGCCTTGACTGCGCCTAGAAATTCTGTCCATAAAAGTTATGAACAGAATCGGTGACAAAGGGCAGCCTTGGCGGAGTCCAACCCTCACCGGAAACGTGTCCGACTTACTGCCGGCAATGCGAACCAAGCTCTGACACTGATCATACAGGGAGCGGACCGCCACAATCAGACAGTCCGAAACCCCATACTCTCTGAGCACTCCCCACAGGACTTCCCGAGGGACACGGTCGAATGCCTTCTCCAAGTCCACAAAGCACATGTAGACTGGTTGGGCAAACTCCCATGCACCCTCAAGGACCCTGCCGAGAGTATAGAGCTGGTCCACAGTTCCACGACCAGGACGAAAACCACACTGTTCCTCCTGAATCCGAGGTTCGACTATCCGATGTAGCCTCCTCTCCAGTACACCTGAATAGACCTTACCGGGAAGGCTGAGGAGTGTGATCCCACGATAGTTAGAACACACCCTCCGGTTCCCCTTTTTAAAGAGAGGAACCACCACCCCGGTCTGCCAATCCAAAGGTACTGCCCCCGATGTCCAGTGGAGTGAATATTTTGTGTGGCTTTTTGCAAATTGAGTTTGAAACCCTTTCTCTATGGAGACCCTTTCTCTGAGCCAAAGCATGTTGGCTTTAATATTATAATTATTGATGTTGTTGTTATTGTTCATGTTGTAGTCTGCTTGTCCTAATGAGGATCACAGGAGCGCTGCAGCCCATGCCAGCTGATTTTGGGCAAAAGGCCAACCATTCATACTCATGGTGCGTTTCATTTGTGCTGGGAAGTCGGAGAGTGCTCACCATCCAAAGATGGTTTCTAACCAATAGAAGCTTTTGTAATATCCATTATCATTTCTGACTTTTTTATGTTGTATTGTTGGATGTTTATATATGGTGATGTTACTTAGATTAAATTAAAAAAAATGTTAAAGTGTTTTATACGTCCTACATATAGCAATAGTGCTTGTGTTGCCTCTTCATCCACCGTGTTTGAAGGTTGCAGGAGTGCATATTTTTCCATACGTTTTTTTTATATTCAGATGAAATAAGTGCAAGAATAGCTTTTGTGGATGTGACCATCTTGATTTCCGTAACTGAAACCTCACACCTCGGCTGTGACGTCATTTCCAGCTCCGACATCCAACTTTCAAGGTTAATGGAATGCACCCTCACACTTGGCGGAAAATAGTAGGTCATAGGAAATCTCAAATTATTTTGTGATTTCATAAAAAATGCCTTAAATATATATATATATATAAATACATACAGTACAGGCCAAAAGTTTGGACACACCTCAATGCGTTTTATTTGTCACTGAAGGCATCAAAACTATGAATGAACACATGTGGAGTTATGTACTTAACAAAAAAAGGTGAAATAACTGAAAACATGTTTTATATTCTAGTTTCTTCAAAATAGCCACCCTTTGCTCTGATTATTTTTTCGCACACTCTTGGCATTCTCTCGATGAGCTTCAAGAGGTAGTCACCTAAAATGGTTTTCACTTCACAGGTGTGCTTGAAGCTCATCGAGAGAATGCCAAGAGTGTGCAAAGCAGTAAGGCAAACTTTTGGCCTGTACTAATTAATTAATTATGAATGATCTTTTAATATATATATATATATATATATATATATATATATATATATATATATATATATATATATATATATATATATATATATACATATACATATATATATATACATATACATATATATATATATATATATATATATATATATATATATATATATATATATATATATATATATATATATATATATATATATATATATATATATATATATATATATATATATATATATATATATATATGTGTGTGTCCGACTCCTGGGCATGACGTGCATCCGGCAGTGGAGGCTCCTCTATGGGGTCTTGGGGCACTAGGAGGTTAACCCCTTTACTACTGTTACCCCAGGTGGCCCTTGGCAAAGGCCTAGTACCTGACTGCCCCCTAGCCAGGGATACGGTGAAGACCTCAACGGCGGAGCAGGCGGAAGACGGTACCGTAGATTTTAAGAACTACCACAACGGCTGCAATGGCAGAAGAAGGCTGCAGCAGAAAAGAGTCCCCAGTCGTCTTGGACTCCATGCCACTGTACCCTGACCCAATTCTGTCAAGGATCGTGTGGTGACTGTCTGTGCACCAGTCTCCCCACGATAAACTAAGTCACGCACAGGCATCCTCCATAAAGGGATACACCCCTACCAGGAGGATCGTCATACTCGTTTGAGTGACCGCCGATATATACATATATATATATATATATATATATATATATATATATATATATATATATATATATATATATATATATATATATATATATAAAGATCTTTCATAATTAATTAATATACATATAGATTAAATACAGTAGACAATTAAAAACATGTATTTATCATAAGCAGACAATGTCAACAAAATAACACAACTATTCCTTGTTTCTATTTTATTACATAAAATTAGTTAAGAAAAATTAGGCCAATTAACTAAATAACTAAACAGAAGCAAAAATTACTTTTGGCTTTCATTCAAATCTTTTGACTTGCATTTCTCCAATCCGTCCTTTGTGTAGTGAGTTTTTGTTTGTAAAAAAAAAAAAAAAAAATATATATATATATATATATATATATATATAAACATAAAATACGAATGAATACATGAATATTGTAAGTTTAAAAAATCTTCAATATGAACAACTTAATAAAAACACAGATAAAATAAACAGAGGAAAACTCAATCTGGTCTCATCATCGATCCAATACTGATACAGTAGTACCCTTGGTATCAATAGTATCGATAATGGGAACAATCTACCCCAAGAGTATCTCCAAAACAGAGTCGTCTCACTCATGTGGACAAACTTAGTCTTTTAATGGTCTGCTGTTCACGTCTGGACGGCAGATTTCACGACTTGGTCTGCGTGTTGATGGATCAGAAACAATCTGCTGCTTTTATGTTAGGAATTATCACTGAAGGCTGCTACTAAAATGCATCAAGAGTGAGTATGTTCCACTCATAATAAAGAATCTCACACATGAACAAATACACGATGTAGTGTACAATATTGTGTATATCAAAATGTACAGTGTATATTGTGTATGAGGTCGATTTACTGACTTCATACGAAGCCAGAAAAGTTGTGGCCTCAGTTTTTAAGGGTGAGTTTACCTGTGCTTAAACAAGAATAAGTAGAAGGACAGTACTGTTATTTTTGATGTAAATACTTACACAGAAGGTTTGTTTGTGTACAAATGAGCACCCTGGTTAAGCAGCTGTTTGTTTGTGTTTAAACTGGGAGTGGGGGTCTGCTATGCTGCCTTTCAAGGAGAGGGGAAGTGTCGGGTGAAACCGAGACCAACAAGTTAAGAAACAGGTTTCAAAATTGTGGCTGGTACTTACTGTATAGTTTCATAGAGTACTTGGGCAATTTGTCTGTAACTCTCACTAAATAATCTTAAATGTTTATTTTTTTCAAAATGTGCCTTGGCTCATCTCAGAAAGCTTTATTTCATTTTTGTACAAGGTTCTCTAAGGCTCATTTGAGTAACAGGACTGAAAGTAACATGAGTGAGTTTTTGGCAAAGAATGAGTAACTTGGCACTTGTCCAAATAGCATGTTGACACTATTCAACAAAAAAATTATCTTAAAAGTACATTTTGTGAAAAACAAATATGCTGTAGAATAAATGGAACCTTTTAAAAAATATATGGTAACAGGACTGTGCTGAGATTATACCTACTCCCATACATTCATTGACTATGAAAAACAAAATAGTGAGTGAAATTACAAAACCCAAAACCAGTGAAGTTGTCACGTTGTGTAAATCGTAAATAAAAACAGAATACAATGATTTGAAAATCCTTTTTAACTTATATTCAATTGAATAGACTGCAAAGACAAGACACTTAACGTTCGAACTGGAAAACGTTATTTTTTGCAAATATTAGCTCATTTGGAATTTGATGCCTGCAACATGTTTCAAAAAAGATGGCACAAGTGGCAAAAAAGACTGAGAAAGTTGAAGAATGCTCATCAAACACTTATTTGGAACATCCCACAGGTGAACAGTCTAATTGGGAACAGGTGGGTGTCATGATTGGGTATAAAAGCAGCTTCCATGAAATGCTCAGTCAAACAAGGATGGGGCGAGGGTCACTACGTTGTGAACAAATGCGTGAGCGAATTGTTGAACAGTTTAAGAACAACATTTCTCAATGACCTATTGCAAGGAATTTAGGGATTTCACCATCTACGGCCCGTAATATTATCGATTGGTTCAGGGAATCTGGAGAAATCACTGCACGTAAGCGATGATATTACAGACCTTCGATCCCTTAGGCGGTACTGCATCAAAAAGCGACATCAGTGTGTAAAGGATATCACCACATAAAATAAAATAAACGTGTCAAATTAAAAGTATAAAAATCCTTTTACATTAATAAAAAAGTGAGAAAATGTTTTGTAATGGGCGGTGCTCCAAATAAAAATGCTATCATTGTTTTCATTAACTACATTTTCCTGAACAACAAGCAGTCGTTTCGTCTACAAATAATAAATACCCTTGCATTCTTCTGCATGTTCTATCTGTGATTCCCCTCAGAAAGAGTTTGTACAACACTAAATAGTAATAGTTGGCATTGATGCCTTTGGCAGCTGGCCTCAATTCTTCATCAAAGCGCCAATTGACAGTCACTCAGTGATTAATCAATACAGTATTTACTCTGCCTCTCCTGCTCAACATGCTGCTGCAGTCCCAATTTTAACGTGGCTTGACAAAGATTTATGAAGAAGTCTGACATAAAAGTCAGTCTTTGGGTCGGTGTTAGGATAATTGGTGGGATTTATTTGCTCCCTGACATGTTTACGTGGCCAAAACTGATTTGTAATACGGAAGTCTCTGTTGAAATACTGTGCAGAAATAGAACATTTCCTTTCAGGAACATATTACATCATGCAAATAATGTTGACATCTCTATTTGAATGCAAATGTCGCAGCTTTTATGAAGGCACACACAAAATATACCTTTATTTGAAGTCCGACCGCTAATATTAGAATTTCAGTGGATTTAAAAAAATAATAATAAATAATACATACACTATATGGACTATTTTTGTTGTAAAAAAGGTGACTGGGTAGAATTCAGGTTAGGGTTAATATTAGGCAGTGGTGGGCAAGACATTTATTATATGGGCTTCTCTAATCACCACCACTATTACATCACAACTATACAAACCATCAATAATATACGAAAACTCAACCTAACAATAGAGAAGCATTTGTGTATAGGGGATGAATATCATTATTATGAAAGCATGAAACTCAGTTCACTCTTTATCTTCCAATACTTTGTTTGCAGGAAACTCCGAACTCCTATACTACAGTACATCATCTGAATGAATATGTATCCAATAACATGACAAAACATGAACTATATAATATATATATATTTCATATTTTGTCATTACATATATACATACATATATATATATATATATATATATATATATATATATATATATATATATATATATATATATATATATATATATATATATATATATATATATATATATATATATACATATACATACATACATACATATATATATATATGTATGTGTGGGGAAAAAATCACAAGACTATTTCATCTCTACAGGCCTGTTTCATGAGGGGGGTACCCTCAATCATCAGGAGAATCTCCTGATGATTGAGGGTACCCCCCCTCATGAAACAGGCCTGTAGAGATGAAATAGTCTTGTGATTTTTTTCCCACACATACATATATTGCGCTCTACTACGGTATCGAGCACTATTTTTTGGATAACCTTATTAAGACATATATATATATATATATATATATATATATATATATATATATATATATATATATATATATATATATATATATATATATATATACATATATATATATGCTACATATATATATATATATATATATATATATATATATATATATATATATATATATATATATATATATATATATATATATACATACATACATACATACATACATACATACATACATACATACACACATACATACATACATACACACATACATATACATATATATATATATATATATATATATATATATACCGTATTTTTGGGACTATAAGTCACAGTTTTTTTCATAGTTTGGGGGTGCGACTTATACTCAGGAGCGACTTATATGTGAAATTATTAACACATTACTGTAAAATATCAAATAATATTATTTAGCTCATCCACGTAAGAGACTAGACGTATAACATTTCATGGGATTTAGCGATTAGGAGTGACAGATTGTTTGGTAAACGTATAGCATGTTCTATATGTTATAGTTATTTGAATGACTCTTACCATAATATGTTACGTTAACATACCAGGCACGTTCTCAGTTGGTTATTTATGCGTCATATGGCGTACACTTATTCAGCCTGTTGTTCACTATTCTTTATTTATTTTAAATTGCCTTTCAAATGTCAATTCTTGGTGTTGGGTTTTATCAAATAAATGTCCCCATAAAATGCGACTTATACTCCAGTGCGACTTATATATGTTTGTTTGCTTCTTTATTATGCATTTTTGGCCGGTGCGACTTATACTCCGGAGCGACTTATACTCCGAAAAATACGGTACATACTTACATACATACATACAAACCCCGTTTCCATATGAGTTGGGGAATTGTGTTGGATGTAAATATAAACGGAATACAATGATTTACAAATCCTTTTCAACCCATATTCAATTGAATGCACTACAAAGACAAGATATTTGATGTTCAAACTGATAAACATTTTATTTTTTTGCAAATAATCATTAACTTTAGAATTTGATGCCAGCAATACGTGACAAAGAAGTTGGGAATGGTGGCAAAAAATACTGATAAAGTTGAGGAATGCTCATCAAACACTTATTTGGAACATCCCACAGGTGAACAAGCAAATTGGGAACAGGTGGGTGCCATGATTGGGTATAAAAGTAAATTCCATAAAATGCTCAGTCATTCACAAACAAGGATGGGGCGAGGGTCACCACTTTGTCAACAAATGCGTGAGCAAATTGTTGAACAGTTTAAGAAAAACCTTTCTCAACCAGCTATTGCAAGGAATTTAGGGACTTCACCATCTACAGTCCATAATATCATCAAAGGGTTCAGAGAATCTGGAGAAATCACTGCACGTAAGCAGCTTCGATCCCTCAGGCTGTACTGCATCAACAAGCGACATCAGTGTGTAAAGGATATCACCACATGGGCTCAGGAACACTTCAGAAACCCACTGTCACTAACCACAGTTGGTCGCTACATCTGTAAGTGCAAGTTAAAACTCTCCTATGAAAGGCGAAAACCGTTTATC
Organism: Nerophis lumbriciformis; assembly: GCF_033978685.3. Taxonomy (NCBI): domain Eukaryota; kingdom Metazoa; phylum Chordata; class Actinopteri; order Syngnathiformes; family Syngnathidae; genus Nerophis; species Nerophis lumbriciformis. The sequence goes on along the minus strand of NC_084567.2, from coordinate 27,208,098 downwards.
AACAACACCCAGAAATGCCGTCAGCTTCGCTGGGCCTGAGCTCATCTAAGATGGACTGATACAAAGTGGAAAAGTGATCTGTGGTCTGACGAGTCCACATTTCAAATTGTTTTTGGAAACTGTGGACGATGTGTCCTCCGGACCAAAGAGGAAAAGAACCATCCGGATTGTTATAGGCGCAAAGTTGAAAAGCCAGCATATGTGATGATATGGGGGTGTATTAGTGCCCAAAACATGGGTAACTTACACATCTGTGAAGGCGCCATTAATGCTGAAAGGTATATACAGGTTTTGGAGCAACATATGTTGCCATCCAAGCAACGTTACCATGGACGCCCCTGCTTATTTCAGCAAGACAATGCCAAGCCACGTGTTACATCAACGTGGCTTCATAGTAAAAGAGTGCGGGTACTAGACTGGCCTGCCTGTAGTCCAGATCTGTCTCCCATTGAAAATGTGTGGTGCATTGTGAAGCCTAAAATACCACAACGGAGACCCCCGGACTGTTGAACAACTTAAGCTGTACATCAAGCAAGAATGGGAAAGAATTCCAGCTGAGAAGCTTAAAAAATGTGTCTCCTCAGTTCCCAAACGTTTACTGAGTTTTGTTAAAAGGAAAGGCCATGTAACACAGTGGTGAACATTCCTTTTCCCAACTACTTTGGCACGTGTTGCAGCCATGAAATTCTAAGTTAATTATTATTTGCAAAAAAAAAATAATGTTTATGAGTTTGAACATCAAATATCTTGTCTTTGTAGTGCATTCAATTGAATATGGGTTGAAAAGGATTTGTAAATCATTGTATTCCGTTTATATTTACATCTAACACAATTTCCCAACTCATATGGAAACGGGGTTTGTATATACCTGGTACATCGTGAAGGTGAAACGCTCGTTAGCATCACCCACTGCCTCCTTCTACTGCTAAGTTGGCTCCGACACCGGGAACATCGGCCGGGTCACCCGTTACTGTGTTGAACGCTGTCGTTTGTGAACGGAAACGTGGACATTTGCCGGCTTTTGGGAATTTTAAGCGTGTGACATAACGGCACCGCGTTTGAGCTTCTAAGATAGTTAGCCATCCACATGCGTCGGTTATGTAATGTCGGACGTTGGCAAGTTTTATGCGTTTGAATACCACCACCACCATCACCGCAAAACTAGACAGCGGTTCTTTGTATTTGCTCTTTTGTCCCCGCATTTTTTACACGACAGTGTTGTCGGGGTATCGAGTCAAGTGTACACGCATGAGTGGCGTTACTTCCGGTGGACACGCCTCCATTCTGGCACGTGTGTCCTTTAAATGTAAACCTTATTACATCATCACAGCCTCTCTGGGAGTGTGTGCAATCAACTGTGGACTGATCGAGAGATCAAAGGAAATTGTCTCAAGAGAATATAATGAGGAAACGTTGGCTGGAATAAACTCAACTCACTTTCACTTTCAATTTGACAAGGCAACGTCAAGTTTGTATAGCAGTAAACGTCATGTGAAACCCCTGAATAGAGATGGCGTGGGCTAAAATGTGTATCGTGATATATTTGTTGCAATAACGATATCGCATAATATTATTTGGCATATAAATGCAGCACGGTGGAACAGGGGTTAGTGCATGTGCCTCACAATACGAAGGTCCTGAGTGGGGCGGTATAGCTTGGTTGGTAGAGTGGCCGTGCCATCAACTTGAGGGTTGCAGGTTCGATCCCCGCTTCCGCCATCCTAGTCACTGCCGTTGTGTCCTTGGGCAAGACACTTTACCCACCTGCTCCCAGTGCCACCCACACTGGTTTAAATGTAACTTAGATATTGGGTTTCACTATGTAAAGCGCTTTGATTCACTTGAGAAAAAGCGCTATATAAATGTAATTCACTTCACTTCACTTTACTAGTCCTGAGTTCAATCCTGGGCTCAGGATCTTTCTGTGTGGAGTTTGCATGTTCTCCCTCGTGACTGCGTGGGTTCCCTCCGGGTACTCTGGCTTCCTCCCACCTCCAAAGAAGATGCACCTGGGGATAGGTTGATTGGCAACACTAAATTGGCCCTAGTGTGTGAATGTGAGCGTGAATGTTGTCTGTTTATCTGTGTTGGCCCTGCGATGAGGTGGCGACTTGTCCAGGGTGTACCCCGCCTTCCGCCCGAATGCAGCTGAGATAGGCTCCAGCACCCCCCGCGACCCCAAAAGGGACAAGCGGTAGAAAATTGATGGATGGATGACAAAACATGAACTATATAATATATATATTTAATATATATATTTCATATTTTGTCATATTACATATATATATATATATATATATATATATATATTTATTATGTATATATATATATATATATATATATATATATATATATATATATATATATATATATATATATATATACATATATATATATATATATATATATATATATATATATATATATATTATGTATATATATATATATATATATATATATATATATATATATATATATATATATATATATATATATATATATATTAGGGCTGCAACTAACAACTAATTTGATAATCGATTAATATGTCGATTATTACTTTGATTAATCGATTAATAATCGGATAAAAGAGACAAACTACATTTCTATCCTTTCCGGTATTTTATTGAAAAAAACAGCATACTGGTACCATACTTATTTTGATTATTGTTTCTCAGCTGTTTTTAAAATGTTGCAGTTTATAAATAAAGGTTTATAAAAAAAAAAAAAAAATTTTTTTAAAGTAGCCTCTGCGCATGCGCATAGCATAGATCCAACGAATCGATGACTAAATTAATCGCCAACTATTTTTATAATCGATTTTAATCGATTTAATCGATTAGTTGTTGCAGCCCTAATATATATATATATATATATATATATATATATATATATATATATATATATATATATATATATATATATATACACACCTGTATATATACAGTACACGCCAAAAGTTTGGACACACCTTCTCATTTAACGGTTTTTTTTTATTTTCATGACTATTTACATTGTAGATTGTCACTGAAGGCATCAAAACTATGAATGAACACATGTGGAGTTATGTACTTAACAAAAAAAAAAGGTGAAATAACTGAAAACATATTTTATCTTCTAGTTTCTTCAAAATAGCCACCCTTTGCTCTAATTACTTTTTCGCACACTCTTGGCATTCTCTCAATGAGCTTCAAGAGGTAGTCACCTGAAATAGTTTTCACTCCACAGGTGTGCTTGAAGCTCATCAAGAGAATGCCAAGAGTGTGCAAAGCAGTAATCAGAGCAAAGGGTGGCTATTTTGAAGAAACTAGAATATAAAACATATTTTCAGTTATTTCACCTTTTTTTGTTAAATACATAACTCCACATGTGTTCATTCATAGTTCTGATGCCTTCAGTGACAATCTACAATGTAAATAGTCATGAAAATAAAGAAAACCCATTGAATGAGGAGAAGGTGTGTTCAAACTTTTGGACTGTACTGTATATATATCATATAAAAAGGAAAGAAGCTAAGAAAAAGAAAAAAAGAAGGTAAGAACAAAGAAAAAGAAAGACAGAAAAAAGATTTAAAGGAATGTAAGAAAAAGAATGAAAGAAGAGGGTAAGAAAGATGAAAAACAAAGAAAGAAAAACAAAGACGATAAAGGAAGAAAGAAGAGCAACGAAAGAAAGACAAAATAAAGAAAAAAGATGAAGGTAAGGAAGAAGAAGAAAAACTAAAATTAGAAGAAGAAGAAAGAGTTATCTGCACATAATAATGTTTACAATGTTTGATGAAGTAATTTGGTGATTTGGTGTCATATAGTAAACATAAAAAAAAAAATAGAATGTTAAAATGTGTAAACTAAAATGAAATACAATATTGTTGTATGTATGTATATATATATATATATATATATATATATATATATATATATATATATATATAAGATAACTCTTTCTTCTTCTTCTTTTTAATTTTAGTTTTTCGTCTTCTTCCTTACCTTCATCTTTTTTCTTTATTATATTTTTCTTTTGTTGCTCTTCTTCCTTCCTTTATCGTCTTTGTTTTTCTTTCTTTGTTTTTTCCATCTTTCTTACCCTCTTCTTTCATTCTTTTTTCTTACATTCCTTTAAATCTTCTTTCTTTCTTTCTTTTTCTTTGTTCTTACCTTCTTTTTTCTTTTTCTTCTTTCTTAGCTTCTTTCCTTCATCTTTCCCTATACTTCTTTTCACACACGTACTGAAAGCAGTGCAGACAAGACACATGCTGCGAAATAAAGATTGAGATGACATCATTCCATTGAACAAACAGTAGAATATAGTCAGTGCTTCTGATAGTCCTCAAACATTAGGGTTTCAACCACCTTACTCAAATTTCACAGTGGCATGCTTGTCAGTGACTTGAAGGTGTGGCTCAAATTCAGTGGTAATTCTTCCACTTATATTTTTACCCGTGCTACCATGTACTATAGTATAATATGTAATATAGTATACAATAGAACAGCCAACCCATTAGTGGGCACTTTTTGCCAAATTGTCACTTGCGTGTGTGTCGGTTCAGGACTCCACTATGGTGTGTCCTAATGTTCTAATGTTTCACATTGCTGTGCACTTTTCCTACAATATTGTTCAAGGCCACCAGTGAGCTGAAGCCTATCCCAGCTGCCCTTGAGCAAGGGTCGGGTTCTGTCCTGAATACCCCGGGACTGCTCATACATAAATCACAGGACATTGCCTATTTTCCTCTTAAATGTGTGGAAGGCATCTCGATTTGTTTTTTGCAATCCAATACAAAGAAGCTTTTACTTTTATTAAAGCAAATGTGAATAAAATGCCTTCAAATATGCATAGAGTTATAGTCATATAAGATGTTATTATTTAATGTAACTTGTAAGCAAGCACATTGCATTGAGCTCAAGAGTTCAGTTGTTTTGGATGAAAAGTCACAGTACCCTGTTACCCGAAAGGTCACAGATATGGTCAAAACAAAGCAGAATGTGATGGTACATCAACTGCGCTACATCAGCATCTGCCACATAGCTGGGACATTTGTATAGTTTTCTGTTCATATGAAGGTTTATCTTGAAATAGGCCTTCAAATATTGCGACATACTTTGAGATGGAATGTTCTGATCGCTGTCTCTGTTGATCTAAATAGATTATATAGTAGGGTTGTACGGTATACCGGTATTAGTATAGTACTGCGATACTAATGAATCATATTCCGCCTCAGAAAAGTACCGGTCCGCCTCCACCATTGGTGGATCGACACCTAACATCCACTGTAATGATACCAAGTACAGGAGCGTATCTAGTCAATACTACTATGATTACGTCCATATATTTTGGCATCACAACATCTTCTTTCATTTAAAAAAAATTCATATTATGTTTATAAACTCAGGAAATGTGACCCTGGACACACGAGGACTTGACCAATGTATGATCCTGTAACGACTTGGTATCGGATTGATACCCAAATTTGTGGTATCATCCAAAACTAACGTAAAGTATCAAACAACAGAAGAATAAGTGATTATTACATTTTAACAGAAGTGTAGATAGAACATGTTAAGAGAGAAAGTAAGCAGATGTTAACAGTAAATGAACAAGTAGATTAATAATTCATTTTCTACCACAAAATAATACAAACCCCGTTTCCATGTGAATTGGGAAATTGTGTTAGATGTAAATATAAACGGAATACAATGATTTGCAAATCATTTTCAACCCATATTCAATTGAATGCACTACAAAGACAAGATATTTGATGTTCAAACTCATAAACTTTATTATTTTTTTACAAATAATAATTAACTTAGAATTTCATGGCTGCAACACGTGCCAAAGTAGTTGGGAAAGGGCATGTTCACCACTGTGTTACATGGCTTTTCCTTTTAACAACACTCAGTAAACGTTTGGGAACTGAGGAAACACATTTTTTAAGCTTCTCAGGTGGAATTCTTTCCCATTCTTGCTTGATGTACAGCTTAAGTTGTTCAACAGTCCGGGGGTCTCCGTTGTGGTATTTTAGGCTTCATAATGCGCCACACATTTTCAATGGGGGACAGGTCTGGACTACAGGCAGGCCAGTCTAGTACCCGCACTCTTTTACTATGAAGCCACGTTGATGTAACACGTGGCTTGGGATTGTCTTGCTGAAATAAGCAGGGGCGTCCATGGTTAGGTTGCTTGGATGGCAACATATGTTGCTCCAAAACTTGTATGTACCTTTCAGCATTAATGGCGCCTTCACAGATGTGTAAGTTACCCATGTCTTGGGCACTAATACACCCCCATACCATCACAGATGCAGGCTTTTCAACTTTGCGCCAATAACAATCTGGGTGGTTCTTTTCCTCTTTGGTCCGGAGGACACGACGTCCACAGTTTCCAAAAACAATTTGAAATGTGGACTCGTCAGACCACAGAACACTTTTCCACTTTGTATCAGTCCATCTTAGATGAGCTCAGGCCCAGCGAAGCCGACGGCGTTTCTGGGTGTTGTCGATAAACGGTTTTCACCTTGCATAGGAGTTTTAACTTGCACTTACAGATGTAGCGACCAACTGTAGTTACTGACAGTGGGTTTCTGAAGTGTTCCTGAGCCCATGTGGTGATATCCTTTACACACTGATGTCGCTTGTTGATGCAGTACAGCCTGAAGGATCAAAGGTCACGGGCTTAGCTGCTTACGTGCAGTGATTTCTCCAGATTCTCTGAACCCTTTGATGATATTACAGACCGTAGATGGTGAAATCCCTAAATTCCTTGCAATAGCTGGTTGAGAAAGGGTTTTCTTAAACTGTTCAACAATTTGCTCACGCATTTGTTGACAAAGTGGTGACCCTCGCCCCATCCTTGTTTGTCAATGACTGAGCATTTCATGGAATCTACTTTTATACCCAATCATGGCACCCACCTGTTCCCAATTTGCCTGCACACCTGTGGGATGTTCCAAACAAGTGTTTGATGAGCATTCCTCAACTTTATCAGTATTTATTGCCACCTTTCCATACTTCTTTGTCACGTGTTGCTGGCATCAAATTCTAAAGTTAATGATTATTTGCAAAAAAAAACATAAAATATGTTGTCTTTGTAGCATATTCAACTGAATATGGGTTGAAAATGATTTGCAAATCATTGTATCCTGTTTATATTTACATCTAACACAATTTCCCAACTCATATGGAAACGGGGTTTGTAGAATGATAAATGACAAAATATGTTACTGTATACGCCAGCAGCTAAATTAGGAGCCTTTGTGTGCTTACTTACTAATAAAAGACAAGCTGTCTTGTATGTTCACTATTTTATTTAAAGACAATCTTGCAAGAAGAAAGAAACATATTTCTAATGTACCGTAAGATTTTTTGTTAAAATAAAGCCAATAATGCAATTTTTTGTGGTCCCCTTTATTTAGAAATATACCAAAAAGTATCAAAATAATTTTGCTACTGGTACCGGTACCAAAATATTGGTATCGGGACAACACTGTTATATAGTGATTATTTTGTTTTGTCCCAATCTCCAATCAATTGTGTTGCACGTTCTCTTCGTGCTTTTGTGGGTTTTCTCTGGGTACACTGGCTTCCTCCCACAAAAAAACATGCTTGTTCGGCAAAGTGGTGACTCAGAATTACCCATGCAGAACATGTGAATTAGGGCAGCAACTTATGACTACACTGATAGTTGACGAATCATCAAGAAGAATACAGCAGGTGCTGTGTTTGTTGATCTTACAGCAGCCTACAATACCTTTTGGCACCATGGCCTTACCTTGCAAGCTTTGCGCCTACTGCCGGACAGACACATGGTTTCTTTGATCATGGAACTTGTCCAAAACCACAGTTTCACCCTTAAAGTTAAAGACCCAACGATAGTCTCACACACACACTAGGTGTGGTGAAATTACCCTCTGCATTTTACCCATTCCCATGGTCAACCCCTGGAAGGTGAGGGGAGCAGTGAGCAGCAGCGGTTGCCGCGCTCGGAATTCATTTGGTGATTTAACCCCCAAATCCAACCCTTGATGCTGAGTTCAAATTTGAATGACAATAAAAAGGAAGTCTAAGTCTAATGGGTCCCATTTTTACAGTCTTTGGCATGACGTGGCCGGGGTTTGGTTGCGACGTCCGAGAAATGGCGTCCCTCAGGGATCAGTCCTGGCTCCCCTCTTGTTTAAGAACCTACTCAGTGGCCTAGTGGTTAGAATGTCCGCCCTGAGATCGGTAGGTTGTGAGTTCAAACCCCGGCCGAGTCATACCAAAGACTATAAAAATGGGACCCATTACCTCCCTGCTTGGCACTCAGCATCAAGGGTTGGAATTGGGGGTTAAATCACCAAATGAATTCCGAGCGCGGCCACTGCTGCTGCTCACTGCTCCCCTCACCTCCCAGGGGTTGACCATGGGAATGGGTAAAATTCAGAGGGTAATTTCACCACAACTAGTGTTTGTGTGACTATCGTTGGGTGAAAAACTTTGTCCATTTGTCGAAGGAGAGACAACGAGAATGCGGACTCCCGTGGACAAGGGAAGACTACGAAAAATAGCGAATGCATTTGGACTGGCAAAGCAGACTGTCAGTTATTGTCCGCCGTGTATGTCGAGCGATTACTCAACATCTAGTTTTGTACTCCATAACTATTGTGAAGCCATGAAGTGGTTGCGGCCGTCAAGTACGACCACCAATCTCAGCCTACAGGCACAGTGTCCTGTTGTGGGTTGTTGTAAAATGTTCTTTATCACATTGTTTGAGTACCTTGAAGGTAGAAAAGCGCTATACAAGTACAACCCATTTATCATTTATCATTTATCATTTGTTTACTTTCACACGTCCATTAAAGATATGATTCATGTATGATGGCTCAGGTGTTATTCACTACAATAGTCTAACAGCTGCTGATGGTGAGGCAAGGAAGGTTTACTGTTAAAAGAAATGTGGCAATATAGGGGTGTAACGGTACGTGTATTTGTATTGAATCGTTTCGGTACGGGGGGTTCGGTTCAGTTCGGAGGTGTACTGAACGAGTTTCCACACGAACATATTAAGCTAAGCTAAATTCTTAACAAGCTGCTCCGCTTCCTTCTGCCTGTCTCTGTCAGTACTCTACACAGCACCCAGCATTGTCCCACCCACACAACCATCTGATTGGTTACATACAGAGTGGTAACAGCCAATCAGCAGTGCGTATTCAGAGCGCATGTAGTCAGTGCTTAGCGTTTAGCAGGTAAGCATCAGGCAGCGGACTCTTCCCAAATTATAATAAACATCTCCCAGTCAACTACTAGTAACATCACTATGAGCCCGTTGACGTTCTAGAAATATAAACTGCAGCTCAGCTCGCTCGCAGTCCTGGCTTGAGGTGAAGGCTAATTCGCTTTTAGCGTAACGTTAGCTCATTTTGCGGTGTGTGTGTGTGTGTGTGTGTTACGGACAGCAAAGCCCTGTCTGTCTGTTTTTTCGCTTTACCTTTTTCTGTGTTGATTGAGCTGTGTTGAAACAGGACATTATGTTAAATGAAGAGTTTCTGTCTCTGATAGTTGATATAATAATGTAAGTGCATCATAAAGCCTACATGAACTCCATGGTGTTCAGGGATGAATAGTCTCTCCTATTGCTATTGTACTATTTTTTCAGCTACAGTTACATTAATCATTAGTAATGGAGCAGCCTAGTTTTGAATGGCAGGGTCCCTGCTATCACATGTTGATAAAAATATAACATTTACATAATAAAAATCAACTACAGGCTTCCCAAATGCTGTAATAAATTAAGCATGATGAGTTGACTTGAAACTGTTTAATGTTGCACTTTTTATATGTAGAAGAAAAGTTTTGTCATTTTATTTAATCTGAGCAACAACTTGAGGCAGTTTAATGTTGATTAACGTGGGCAGAATTATCATAGTGTTCCCAATGTTAAAAGGATAAAGCCGTTGTTTACAAATTTAGTAAATAAATAACCAAAAAATTTATATTTTGTTGTTTTTTTACTGTTCCGAAAATGAACCGAACCGTGACCTCTAAACCGAGGTACGTACCGAACAAAACTTTTTGTGTACCGTTACACCCCTATGGCAATAGTCTACATTGAAACACAGGGTAAGGATACACTTCCAGGTCAGAGGTGACTATGACGTAGGAGGTAGGGGGGTCTTAAACGGTGACATTGTTGTGTGTGGACGCGGATACGGTTAGGTGGGATTTACCCTGGATAATCTTATTCGGCTTAGTGTAGAAAGGGCCGGAAGGACACCGGCAGCTTAAATCGAGACACCCCTGCTGCATTGGAATTGCTAAATGACTTTAACCAGTCAAACGGCAATGTAGCAAACTTGGCGGACTACAAACTCCATGATTACATCCCTGAGGTCAGTACATCACCACCGGGAATATGCTTTCCCAGGCCTGCTTGGGTCAGGCTTAATCACCTTTGGACTGGCGTCGGCCTCTTCCGCTCAACTATGTTCAAATGGGGTATGGCTTCATCTGCGGCATGTGAGTGTGGCGCAGAGGAGCAGACTGCAGACCACATCATAACATCCTGTCCCATATACCGCCATCCTAACGGGAATCGTGGTCTGGCAGCCGTGGACGAGAGCTTGGTCAATTGGCTGTTAAATACTTGCCCAGCTGTATGGTGGTTACACCTCTAATCAACATCTTTATCCAAACGAAGAAGAAGATCGACTATTCTAACGATTAGTCGATTATCCTAATCCGATTATGAAGCGCACAGCTATTCAGTGGTTCTAATTTAGCAATAAATTAATCTCAAGATATTTCTAGGCACGCGCTAACTACAAAAACAAAGAAAAATACTGTACTTTGGGGATGTGAATCTTACAACTACTGTACTCAGAATTCAGAATCAGAATCAGAATCAGAAATACTTTGATAATCCCCGAGAGGAAATGAAGATTTTCAGCACAATCCCATTGAAGAGCAGACAAACATTACAGGGAGACAGAACAGGATCGCTGACGGGTCTGCCAACTTCTGGCGCCCCTTACAAAAAAGGTGAGAAACAGGGGGGAGGGGAGGGCGGATATTCAGTCTAACAACAACAACAACAACAACAAACATATACACTGCTGTGGCCTGTGCGGTGTTCCACGCCATTGGTCTGCTGGGGTGGGGGGAGCATGACCAGAGACAGGAGCAATACCAACAAAGCAACCATGAGAGCCGACTACACCCTTGGCCTACCCTGAAATCGGTAGGTTGTGAGTTCTTAACCTGGCCGAGTCATACCAAAGTAGAGATGATAAATGCGTTAAAATGTAATATCGGAATTTATCGGTATCGTTTTTTTTATTATCGGTATCGGTTTTTAAAAAAAAATTTTTATTTATTTATTAAATCAACATAAAAAACACAAGATATACTTACAATTAGTGCACCAACCCAAAAAACCTTCCTCCCCCATTCACACTCATTCACACAAAAGGGTTGTTTCTTTCTGTTATTAATATTCTGGTTCCTACATTATATATCAATATATATCAATACAGTCTGCAAGGGATACAGTCCGTAAGCACACATGATTGTGCTTGCTGCTGGTCCACTAATAGTACTAACCTTTAACAGTTAATTTTACTCATTTTCATTAATTACTAGTTTCTATGTAACTGTTTTTATATTGTTTTACTTTCTTTTTTATTCAAGAAAATGTTTTTAATTTATTTATCTTATTATTTTTTTTAAAGTACCTTATCTTCACCATACCTGGTTGTCCAAATTAGGCATAATAATGTGTTAATTCCACAACTGTATATATCGGTTGATATCGGTATCGGTAATTAAAGACTTAGTGAAGTGAATTATATTTATATAGCGCTTTTCTCTAGTGACTCAAAGCGCTTTACATAGTGAAAGCCAATATCTAAGTTACACTTAAACCAGTGTGGGTGGCACTGGGAGCAGGTGGGTAAAGTGTCTTGCCCAAGGACACAACAGCAGTGACTAGGGAGGCGGAAGCGGGGATCGAACCTGCAACCCTCAAGTTGCTGGCACGGCCGCTCTACCAATCGAGCTATACCGCCCCACTTGGGCCTTGCCTGTCTTGACTCGGCACTTGAGGGCTAAGACTTGACTTACTTATGACTTGCAAAACAATGACTTAGTCCCACCACTGCCAATCAACCTACTCCCAGGTGCATGTCTTCGCAGGTGGGAGGGGCCTATCCCCAGGTGCATGTCTTCGCAGGTGGGAGGGGCCTATCCTCAGGTGCATGCCGGAGTACCTGGAGGGAACTCAGGCAGTTACGGGGAGAACCAGAGCCTGGGGATCGAACCCAGGACCTTCTTTTTGTGGCACCAGCACCAACCCCTGCCCCATAAAAGAATATACAATGTGATAAAACAAGATTTTTTTATTGAACAAGTGTGGGACAAAGTACTTGTCAGCAGCACACACACCTTTAAAAAAGATGGACAATATCGGAATATCGGATATCGGCAAAAAGCCATTATCGGACATCCCTATACCAAAGACTATAAATATGGGACCCATTACCTCCCTGCTTGACACTCAGCATCAAGGGTTGGAATTGGGGGTTAAATCACCAAAAATTATTACTGCCCACTGCTCCCCTCACCTCCCAGGGGGTGAACAAGGGGATGGGTCAAATGCATAGGACAAATTTCACCACACCTAGTGTGTGTGACAATCATTGGTACTTTAACTTTAACTTGGCCACACATCAACTCTGAGCCAGTGTCCAGTCTGCATGGATGAGCGAGGAAGCGTCCAAGGAGACCGAGGTGTCCGATACATGCCCATTCAGCCAAGACACCAAATTAATCCCTCAATTAAATTCCGATTGTCGGGGGTGAAATTTCGATTCAACACGATTCTCACAATATATTTTTTAGTGCAAGTACCATTCAAAAATACCTACTAAATAAATCGTTAGCCAGTCACTTAGTACTTAAGTAATAATTATTTGGATGACTACTTTTTACTTAAAAAAAAGAAAAGCATAACGCATTGAGTGCTGCTTGGGTGTAGCAAAAGGGGTTCCTACGGTTCTATTAAGATTAGGGATCCAAGTGAAACTTATGAGAAAACACCTGAGGCACTAGAGAGGAGGATAATGATTAAAACATCTTAATTAGTGCTTGGCTCGTCTGATAAAAACATGCCTAGGTGTTCTGGCCTGAAACTTTTGTTTTAATCATTATACTCTTGAGTGCCGATAAGTTTCACTTTTTACTTTTACTTGTGTCATATTACTCTAAAGCAGGGGTGTCAAACTCGTTTTAATTGAGGGCCACGTCGTAGTTATGGTTACCTTCAGAGGGCTGCTTTTAACAATGAGTAATATTTGAATATACATATATACAGTCGTGGTCAAAAGTTTACATACACTTGTAAAGAACATAATGTCATGGCTGTCTTGAGTTTCCAATCATTTCTACAACTCTTATTTTTTTGTGATAGAGTGATTGGAACACATACTTGTTGGTCACAATAAACATTCATGAGGTTTGGTTCTTTTATGAATTTATTATGGGTCTACTGAAAATGTGATCAAATCTGCTGGGTCAAAAGTATACATACAGCAATGTTAATATTTGCTTACATGTCCCTTGGCAAGTTTTACTGCAATAAGGCGCTTTTGGTAGCCATCCACAAGCTTCTAGCAACCTTCTGGTTGAATTTTTGACCACTTCTCTTGACAAAATTGGCGGAGTGCAGCTAATTGTGTTGGTTTTCTGACATGGACTTGTTTCTTCAGCATTGTCCACACGTTTAAGTCAGGACTTTGGGAAGGCCATTCTAAAACCTTAATTCTAGCCTGATTTAGCCATTCCTTTACCACTTTTGACGTGTGTTTGGGGCCATTGTCCTGTTAGAACACCCAACTGCGCCCAAGACCCAACCTCCGGGCTGATGATTTTAGGTTGTCCTGAAGAATTTGGAGGTAATCCTCCTTTTTCATTGTCCCATTTACTCTCTGTAAAGCACCAGTTCCATTGGCAGCAAAACAGGCCCAGAGCATAATACTACCACCACCATGTTTGACGGTAGGCGTGGTGTTCCTGGGATTAAAGGCCTCACCTTTTCTCTTCCAAACATATTGCTGGGTAATGTGGCCAAACAGCTCAATTTTTGTTTCATCTGACATCACATGGACAAAGATAAAACCTTCTGGAGGAAAGTTCTGTGGTCAGATGAAACAAAAATTAAGCTGTTTGTACAAGCATCCATCCCATCCATCCATCTTCTTCCGCTTATCCGAGGTTGGGTCGCGGGGGCAGCAGCCTAAGCAAGGAAGCCAAGACTTCCCTCTCCCCAGCCACTTCGTCCAGCTCTTCCTGTGGGACCCCGAGGCGTTCCCAGGCCAGCCGGGAGACATAGTCTTCCCAACGTGTCCTGGGTCTTCCCCGCGGCCTCCTACCGGTCGGACGTGCCCTAAACACCTCCCTAGGGAGGCGTTCGGGTGGCATCCTGAGCAGATGCCCGAACCACCTCATCTGGCTCCTCTCGATGTGGAGGAGTAGCGGCTTTACTTTGAGCTCCTCCCGGATGGCAGAGCTTCTCACCCTATCTCTAAGGGAGAGCCCCGCCACCCGGCGGAGGAAACTCATTTCGGCCGCTTGTACCCGTGATCTTGTCCTTTCGGTCATAACCCAAAGCTGATGACCATAGGTGAGGATGGGAACGTAGATCGACCGGTAAATTGAGAGCTTTGCCTTCCGGCTCAGCTCCTTCTTCACCACAACGGACCGATACAGCGTCCGCATTACTGAAGACGCCGCACCAATCCGCCTGTCGATCTCACGATTCACTCTTCCCTCACTCGTGAACAAGACTCCGAGGTACTTGAACTCCTCCACTTGGGGCAAGATCTCCTCCCCAACCCGGAGATGGCACTCCACCCTTTTCCGGGCGAGAACCATGGACTCGGACTTGGAGGTGCTGATTCTCATCCCAGTCGCTTCACACTCAGCTGCGAACCGATCCAGTGAGAGCTGAAGATCCTGGCCAGATGAAGCCATCAGGACCACATCATCTGCAAAAAGCAGAGACCTAATCCTGCAGCCACCAAACCAGATCCCCTCAACGCCTGGACTGCGCCTAGAAATTCTGTCCATAAAAGTTATGAACAGAATCGGTGACAAAGTGCAGCCTTGGCGGAGTCCAACCCTCACTGGAAACGTGTCCGACTTACTACCGGCAATGCGGACCAAGCTCTGGCACTGATCATACAGGGAACGGACTGCCACAATCAGACAGTCCGATACCCCATACTCTCTGAGCACTCCCCACAGGACTTCCCGAGGGACACGGTCGAATGCTTTTTCCAAGTCCACAAAACACATGTACGGTAGACTGGTTGGGCAAACTCCCATGCACCCTCAAGGACCCTGCCGAGAGTATAGAGCTGGTCCACAGTTCCACGACCAGGACAAAAACCACACTGTTCCTCCTGAATCCGAGGTTCGACTATCCGACGTAGCCTCTTCTCCAGTACACCTGAATAGACCTTACCGGGAAGGCTGAGGAGTGTGATCTCACGATAGTTAGAACACACCCTCCGGTTCCCCTTCTTAAAGAGAGGAACCACCACCCCGGTCTGCCAATCCAGTGGTACCGCCCCCGATGTCCACGCGATCCTGCAGAGTCTTGTCAACCAAGACAGCCCCACAGCATCCAGAGCCTTAAGGAACTCCGGGCGGATCTCATCTACCCCCGGGGCCTTGCCACCGAGGAGCTTTTTAACTACCTCAGCAACCTCAGCCCCAGAAATAGGAGAGCCCACCACAGACTCCCCAGGCACTGCTTCCTCATAGGAAGACGTGTTGGTGGGATTGAGGAGGTCTTCGAAGTATTCCCTCCACCGATCCACAACATCCGCAGTCGAGGTCAGCAGAACACCATCCTCACCATACACAATGTTGATAGTGCACTGCTTCCCCTTCCTGAGGCGGCGGATGGTGGTCCAGAATTGCTTCGAAGCCGTCCGGAAGTCGTTTTCCATGGCCTCACCGAACTCCTCCCATGTCCGAGTTCTTGCCTCTGCGACCGCTGAAGCCGCACACCGCTTGGCCTGTCGGTACCTGTCCGCTGCCTCAGGAGTCCTATGAGCCAAAAGAACCCGATAGGACTCCTTCTTCAGCTTGACGGCATCCCTCACCGCCGGTGTCCACCAACGGGTTCTAGGATTACCGCCACGACAAGCACCAACTACCTTGCGGCCACAGCTCCAATCAGCCGCCTCGACAATAGAGGCGCGAAACATGGTCCATTCGGACTCAATGTCCAGCACCTCCCTCGTGACATGTTCAAAGTTCTTCCGGAGGTGGGAATTGAAACTCTCTCTGACAGGAGACTCTGCCAGACGTTCCCAGCAAACCCTCACAATGCGTTTGGGCCTGCCAGGTCTGTCCGGCATCCTCCCCCACCATCGCAGCCAACTCACCACCAGGTGGTGATCGGTAGAAAGCTCCGCCCCTCTCTTCACCCGAGTGTCCAAAACATGAGGCCGCAAATCCGATGACACAACTACAAAGTCGATCATGGAACTGCGGCCTAGGGTGTCCTGGTGCCAAGTGCACATATGGACACCCTTATGTTTGAACATGGTGTTTGTTATGGACAATCTGTGACGGGCACAAAAGTCCAATAACAAAACACGGCTCGGGTTCAGATCCGGGCAGCCATTCTTCCCAATCACGCCTCTCCAGGTTTCACTGTCGCTGCCAACATGAGCGTTGAAGTCCCCCAGTAGAACGAGGGAATCACCCGGGGGAGCACTCTCAAGTACTCCCTCGAGTGAATCCAAAAAGGGTGGGTACTCTGAGCTGCGGTTTGGCGCGTAAGCGCAAACCACAGTCAGGACACGTTCCCCCACCCGAAGGCGGAGGGAAGCTACCCTCTCGTCCACCGGATTGAACTCCAACGTACAGGCTCTGAGCCGGGGGGAAACAAGAATTGCCACCCCAGCCCGTCGCTTCTCACTGCCGGCAACGCCAGAGTGAAAGAGAGTCCAGCCCCTCTCGAGAGAACTGGTTCCAGAGCCCTTGCTGTGCGTTGAAGTGAGTCCGACTATATCTAGTCGGAACTTCTCCACCTCGCGCACTAGCTCAGGCTCCTTCCCCCCCAGCGAGGTGACGTTCCACGTCCCAAGAGCTAGCTTCTGTAGCCGAGGATCGGACCGCCAAGTGCCCTGCCCTCGGCTGCCGCCCAGCTCACATCGCACCCGACCTCTATGACCCCTGCTATGGGTGGTGAGCCATTGGAGGGGGGACCCACGTTGCCTCTTCGGGCTGTGCCCGGCCGGGCCCCATGGGGACAGGCCCGGCCACCAGGCGCTCGCCATCGTGCCCCACCTCCGGGCCTGGCTCCAGAGGGGGGCCCCGGTGACCCGCGTCCGGGCAAGGGAAATCTGGGTTCCTTAATTGTTTTCTTCATAGAGGTCTTTGTTTGTAAAAGCAGTGGGTTTGTTTTTTTTACAGCATATAAAAAAACGGAATAAATGGAATGGAATGGAAAAACAATACCACTGTTTTTAGCGGTAAAATTCAAGCAACAGAGCTGCCAGTTTGTTTGTTTTTTACTGTAAAATCTTGTTGTTTTAATGGTTTTTTTTGGTTTGTTTTATAATGTTTTAGTGTCTTACTATGTATAGAAAAAAACAGTACCAGTAAAAAACTCAGTCGGCGGAATTTAACCGTAAAATGTATTGTCAATTTTATAGTCTACAATTTGATGGATAATTAGTAAGCGGATATTTAAGTACAGTATTTATCTTTATTTTAACAAAAAATATTTTTGGAATACATGATAATATAATATTTTGATAATATTGAATTTGCAATTACATGCAGTACATCAGTGTTTTTCAACCTTTTTTGAGCCAAGACACATTTTTGTTATTGAAAAAATCCGCAGGCACACCACCAGCAGAAAACATTAAAAAATGAACCTCAGCAGCCGATATTGACAGTAAGAAGTCGTCGCAATTGTTGGATATGACACTATAGCTCTTGTCTCAAAGTAGGTGTCACACACCTATCGCATCACGCTGTGACTTATTTTGAGTTTTTTGGTGTTTTCCTGTGTGTAGTGTTTTAGTTCTTGTCTTCTGCTCCTATTTTGGTGGCTTTTCCTGTTTTGTTGGTATTTTCCTGTAGCGGTTTCATGTCTTCCTTGACCGCTATTCCCTACACCTGCTTTGTTTTTGAGCAATCAAGACTATTTAAGTTGTTTTTATCCTTCTTTGTGGGGACATTGTCGATTGTCATGTCATGTATGGATGTACATTGTGGACGCCGTCTCTGCTCCGCACGCTGTAAGTCTTTGCTGTCGTCCAGCATTCTGTTTTTGTTTACTTTGCAGCCAGTTCAGTTTTAGTTTCGTTCTGCATAGCCATCCCTAAACTTCAATGCCTTTTTTTTTAGCGGCACTCTCCTTTTGTTTATTTTTGGTTTAAGCATTAGATACCTTTTTACCTGCACGCTGCCTCCCGCTGTCGTCTGCATATTGTGATCACGACAAACCATCGTCGTTGTTCCCGACATCTACAAAGCAATTAACTATCTGCTGCCACCTACTGATATGGGAGAGTATTACACGGTTACTCTGCCGATCTCGAGACAGCACAGACACTCAACAACGGCACATTATTTGCGGATTATAATTACTGGTTTGCAAAAAATATTTTCAACCCAATTAGGTGAAATTACGTAATCTCCCACGGCACACCAGACTGTATCTCGGCACAGTGGTTGAAAAACACTGCAGTACATGATTTTTAATGTCAAAAGAGAAAGAACAAATATATTTAGTAGGAAAAGATTAAGCATTTTATTAACGCATATTATTTCCAGGCTTTTGCGGGCCACATAAAATAATGTGGCGGGCCACATTTGGCCCCTGGGCCTCGAGTTTGACACATGTGCTCTAAAGTAACAGTACTCTTACTTAAGTCTGAGTTTTGATGACTCCATCCACCTACCACAGTCATTTGTTTACAGTACACTGCAAAAAGTCAGTGTTCAAAAACAAGAACAAAAAAATACAAATATGAGGGGTATTTTATTTGAACTAAGCAAAATTATCTGCCAACAGAACAAGAAAAATCGGCTTGTCAAGACTTTCCAAAACAAGCAAAATTAGCTAACCTCAATGAACCCAAAAATACTTTAAAATAAGAATGTTCTCAATAATAACAAGTGCACTTGTCTTGGTAGAAAAAAAAGAGACCTTTTTGCTCAATATGTTGAAAAATATTCTTACCGTATTTTCCGCACCATAAGGCGCCCTGGGTTATAAGCCGCGCCTTCAATGAACGGCATATTTCAAAACTTTGTCCACCTATAAGCCGCCCCGTGCTGTAAGCCGCATCTAACTGCGCTAAAGGAATGTTAAAAAAACAGTCAGATAGGTCAGTCAAACTTTAATAATATATTAAAAACCAGCGTTCTAACAACTCTGTTCACTCCCAAAATGTACGCAAATGTGCAATCACAAACATAGTAAAATTCAAAATAGTGCAGAGCAATAGCAACATAATGTTGCTCGAACGTTAATGTCACAACACACAAAATAAACATAACGCTCACTTTCTGAAGTTATTCTTCATTCATAAATCCCTCGAATTCTTCTCCTTCGTGTCCGAATTGAAAAGTTGGGCGAATGTGGGATCCAAAATGGCCGGCTCCGTCTCGTCGAAGTAATCGGAGTCAGTGTCGCTGTTGTCCAGCAGTTCTGTGAATCCTGCCTTCCGGAAAGCTCGGACCACAGTTGTGACCGAAATATCTGCCCAGGCATTTACGATCCACTGGCAGATGTTGGCGTCGTCTGGCGCTGTCTCCCTGTCTTAGTGAAGGTGATGTTGGCGTCGTCTGGCGCTGTCTCCCTGTCTTAGTGAAGGTGTGTTCGCCTTCTGTCATCCACTGTTCCCACGCAGTTAGCAGTCTAGCTTCGAATGCCCTGTTGACACCAATATGTAGCGGCTGGAGGTCTTTTGTCAATCCACCCGGAATGACGGCGAGTATTGAATTAAGCGCGTAAGCGTGTCTCTTAATGTGATGTTATGAGCTAGCAAATATAACAACTACACTACCCAGCATGCAACGATAGTGACGAGCATGCGCGGTAGCCCTGAGAAGCGTTGTATGCTGGGAGTTAGAATGTGGTTATGAGCACGCTGTGAGTAAACGTTGAGAACTCAGTTAACACGCCTCGTCTGCATTATTTATAATTAGACAGACAACACACTTAATAGGAGCCATTTTGGGGTCTTTACATAAACACACAAATGGAAATGAAACGTCACATATCCCAGCATGCACCGCGCGCTTCTTCTACGGGGAAAAAAGATGGCGGCTGTTTACCGTAGTTGCGAGACCGAAACTTTATGAAAATGAATCTTAATATTTATCCATATATAAAGCGCACCGGGTTAAAAGGCGCACTGTCAGCTTTTGAGAAAATTTGTGGTTTTTAGGTGCGGCTAATAGTGCGGAAAATACGGTAATTTAAGTAAATGCTAGTGCCATTATCTTAACATAATGATATGCGCTCGGCATTACATTTCTTGAAACCAGCAAACTTACACTAAAAACGAATTTATTTTTCTTAATGGAAAGCAACAAGGCAACCGCTTGTTACTCTCGGGGTCTACTAGCCGCTTAGGCAAATCATATGGTCTAAAAATGCATTTTTCCATCGATAACATGACATCATCGCGCCAAGTGCGTGCTCTTTCAGTCAATTAGTGCGCATATATACAGCCCGGACAAAAACATTTTTTATTGTAATTTTGAAGAATTTGTCTGAATGTGCATGAACTGTTTCTGTTCAAAATTGTTAGAAATGTCACATGCTAGATGTTTAAATATTAACTGTCAGTTTACTGTACTGTGCCAACTTTATGAGTAGGTATTTTCTATTGTTTCATTGAAAATAAAACAGCAAAGTCCATTTGGCTGTCATCTGTTTTAATTATGAGACACATTTGTGTCAAAATCATGATTTTTTTTTTCATGCCTGAAATAAAAAATGATTACCGTATTTTTCGGACTATAAGTCACAGTTTTTTTCATAGTTTGGCCGGGGGTGCGACTTATACTCAGGTGCGACTTATGTGTGAAATTACTAACACATCGCCGTAAAATATCAAGTAATATTATTTAGCTCATTCACCTAAGAGACTAGATGTATAAGATTTCATGGGATTTAGCGATTAGGAGTGACAGATTGTTTGGTAAACGTATAGCATGTTCTATATGTTATAGTTATTTGAATGACTCTTACCATAATATGTTACGTTAACATATCAGGCACATTCTCAGTTGGTTATTTATGCCTCATATAACGTACACTTATTCAGCCTGTTGTTCACTATTCTTTATTTATTTCAAATTGCCTTTCAATTGTCTATTCTTGGTGTTGGGTTTTATCAAATATATTTCCCCAAAAAATGCTTCTTATACTCCAGAGCGACTTATATATGTTTTTTTCCTTCTTTATTATGCATTTTCGGCAGGTGCGACTTATACTCCGGTGCGACTAATACTCCGAAAAATACGGTCCTTTAAAAAAGTAGTTTTATACTTGTGAGTGTTGATGACACAGCTTTGCAACAGTTGATATTCTAGTTTCAAGCATGTTTTACTCAATATAGGTCATAAAATCTCAGCAACAAGCTGTAATATCTTACTGAGATCATTTAGGACCAAAACGCTTAAAACAAAACACTCTAACATAAAACCTGCTTAGTGAGAAGAATTATCTTATCTGACAGAAAATAAGCAAATATCACCCTTATTTGAGATATTTAATTCAAGATTCAAGATTCAAGATTCAAGATGATTTATTGTCAATTCTTAACATGCACAAGACACATAAGAACTGAAAAGTATATTTTTGGCACAGTCCCACTAAGAGCAGACATACGTTCCAGGGAGACAAGACAAGACCGCCGACGTTGCAGCCATTTTTTCGGTGCTCCTTAAAATAAGGTGAGAAAAAGGTGATATTGGGATAGGGGGGAGAGTAAAAAAATATCAGTCAAAGGCTGGATCCGCAATCTTACTTAGATTTCACTTTTTGCAGTGTATGTGTGCCACTGACTGGCGACCAGTCAACTGGGATAGGCTCCAGCTCACTTGCATCACTAATGAGAACATGCAGCACCGAAAAGTGGTTTATTTTCTGCACTGCTAAACAAGCTCATGACTTATTATTGCAGCCAAAAATCCTCTTTACCCTTAGCTGTCAACTGGTAGTAGGGCATCTTGATATTCTTGCAACTTCTATCGGTGTGAGGTTGGCTTTAAACACACAGCAGAGATTCACAGAGTATGTGGCAAAGTAGCACGTCTGTGCAGACTCACCCAAAAAGGTCAGGGAGCGCACTGCCAGTACCTTCTGTGTGCTTTTCATGACACTGTGGGGGTTCACTTGAATATTTGAACTTGCTCGCCACAGAAATAACCCCCTGGAGCCAAACCGGTGGCACACTTCTCACATTACAGTGAAAGGCTTTTTTTCAAAAATGGCGCATCAACCCCCGCGGCTGAGTTCCAAAGACCTCCATATGCAATAATGCACAGGACTACGGTCTTATAAAAGCTCACAGTATTAAAAGTCCTTTTTACAGCCATTACATGCCAGGAATAAAATCCACCTAAAGTGGTGTTTTCACTGCAGGCCTTAATACATCATCTCAGCGTTATACACCACCACTGTGGATTAAAAAATAAACAACATGATTTAAGTGTAGAATTTTGGCAATGTCCCCCAGACATTTACAAACCCTGTTTCCATATGAGTTGGGAAATTGTGTTAGATGTAAATATAAACGGAATACAATGATTTGCAAATCATTTTCAACCCATATTCAGTTGAATATGCTACAAAGACAACATATTTGATGTTCAAACTGATAAACTTTTTTTTTTTTGTAAATAATCATTAACTTTAGAATTTGATGCCAGCAACACGTGACAAAGAAGTTGGGAAAGGTGGCAATAAATACTGATAAATTTGAGGAATGCTCATCAAACACTTATTTGGAACATCCCACAGCTGTGCAGGCTAATTGGGAACAGGTGGGTGCCATGATTGAGTTTAAAAGTAGATTCCATGAAATGCTCAGTCATTCACAAACAAGGATGGGACAAGGGTCACCACTTTGTCAACAAATGCGTGAGCAAATTGTTAAACAGTTTAAGAAAAACCTTTCTCAACCAGCTATTGCAAGGAATTTAGGGATTTCACCATCTACCGTCCGTAATATCATCAAAGGGTTCAGAGAATCTGGAGAAATCCCTGCACGTAAGCAACTAAGCCCGTGACCTTCGATCCCTCAGGCTGTACTGCATCAACAAGCGACATCAGTGTGTAAAGGATATCACCACATGGGCTCAGGAACACTTCAGAAACCCACTGTCAGTAACTACAGTTGGTTGCTACATCTGTAAGTGCAAGTTAAAACTCTCCTATGCAAGGCGAAAACCGTTTATCAACAACACCCAGAAACGCCGTCGGCTTCGCTGGGCCTGAGCTCATCTAAGATGGACTGATACAAAGTGGAAAAGTGTTCTGTGGTCTGACGAGTCCACATTTCAAATTGTTTTTGGAAACTGTGGACGTCGTGTCCTCCGGACCAAAGAGGAAAAGAACCATCCGGATTGTTATAGGCGCAAAGTTGAAAAGCTAGCATCTGTGATGGTATGGGGGTGTATTAGTGCCCAAGACGTGGGTAACTTACACATCTGTGAAGGCGCCATTAATGCTGAAAAGTACATACAGGTTTTAGAGCAACATATGTTGCCATCCAAGCAACGTTATCATGGACGCCCCTGCTTATTTCATCAAGACAATGCCAAGCCACGTGTTACATCAACGTGGCTTCATAGTGAAAGAGTGCGGGTACTAGACTGGCCTGCCTGTAGTCCAGACCTGTCTCCCATTGAAAATGTGTGGTGCATAATGAAGCCTAAAATACCACAACGGAGACCCCGGACTGTTGAACAACTTAAGCTGTACATCAAGCAAGAATGGGAAAGAATTCCACCTGAGAAGCTTAAAAAATGTGTCTCCTCCGTTCCCAAATGTTTACTGAGTGTTGTTAAAAGAAAAAGTGATGTAACACAGTGGTGAACATGCCCTTTCCCAACTACTTTGGCACGTGTTGCAGCCATGAAATTCTAAGTTAATTATTATTTGCAAAAAAAAAAAAAAGTTTATGAGTTTGAACATCAAATATCTTGTCTTTGTAGTGCATTCAATTGAATATGGGTTGAAAATGATTTGCAAATCATTGTATTCCGTTTATATTTACTTCTAACACAATTTCCCAACTCATATGGAAACAGGGTTTGTAAATATAAACGGAATACAATGATTTGCAAATCCTTTTCAACCCATATTCAATTGAATGCACTACAAAGACAAGATATTTGATGTTCAAACTCATAAACTTTATTTTTTTGTGTGTGCAAATAATAATTAACTTTGAATTTAATGACTGCAACACGTGCCAAAGTAGTTGGGAAAGGGCATGTTCACCACTGTGTTACATGGCCTTTCCTTTTAACAACACTCAGTAAACGTTTGGGAACTAAAGAGACACATTTTTTAAGCTTCTCAGGTGGAATTCTTTCCCATTCTTGCTTGATGTACAGCTTAAGTTGTTCAACAGTCCGGGGGTCTCCGTTGTGGTATTTTAGGCTTCATAAAGCGCCACTAATTTTCAATGGGAGACAGGTCTGGACTACAGGCAGGCCAGTCTAGTACCCACACTCTTTTACTATGAAGCCACGTTGATGTAACACGTGGCTTGGCATTGTTTTGCTGAAATAAGCAGGGGCGTCCATGGTAACGTTGCTTGGATGGCAACATATGTTGCTCCAAAACCTGTATGTACCTTTCAGCATTAATGGTGCCTTCACAGATATGTAAGTTACCCATGTCTTGGGCACTAATACACCCCCATACCATCACAGATGCTGGCTTTTCAACATTGCGCCTATAACAATCTGGATGGTTCTTTTCCCTTTTTGGTCAGGAGGATACGACGTCCACAAGTTTCCAAAAACAATTTGAAATGTAGACTCGTCAGACCACAGAACACTTTTCCACTTTGCATCAGTCCATCTTAGATGAGCTCAGGCCCAGCGAAGCCGACGGCGTTTCTGGGTGTTGTTGATAAACGGTTTTCGCCTTGCATAGGAGAGTTTTAACTTGCACTTACAGATGTAGCGACCAACTATAGTTACTGACAGTGGGTTTCTGAAGTGTTCCTGAGCCCATGTGGTGATATCCTTTACACACTGATGTCGCTTGTTGATGCAGTACAGCCTGAGGGATCGAAGCTGCTTACGTGCAGTGATATCTCCAGATTCTCTGAACCCTTTGATGATATTACGGACAGTAGATGGTGAAATCCCTAAATTCCTTGCAATAGCTGGTTGAGAAAGGTTTTTCTTAAACTGTTCAACAATTTGCTCACGCATTTGTTGACAAAGTGGTGACCCTCGCCCCATCCTTGTTTGTGAATGACTGAGCATTTCATGGAATCTACTTTTATACCCAATCATGGCACCCACCTGTTCCCAATTAGCCTGCACACCTGTGGGATGTTCCAAATAAGTGTTTGATGAGCATTCCTCAACTTTATCAGTATTTATTGCCACCTTTCCCAACTTCTTTGTCAGGTGTTGCTGGCATCAAATTCTAAAGTTAATGATTATTTGCGAAAAATAAAATATTTATCAGTTTGAACATCAAATATGTTGTCTTTGTAGCATATTCAACTGAATATGGGTCGAAAAGGATTTGCAAATCATTGTATTCCGTTTATATTTACATTTAACACAATTTCCCAACTCATATGGAAACGGGGTTTGTATCATTTTGGAAATGTGTCCTCATTTTATACTGCAATTGTACGTTTTGCATGAAGATGCACATGTAAAATGTCAAAAAGGAATGGCATGGTGCCTCATATGACATTTTACAGCAAACATATTCCTAGCCCATTCCTGCTCTGTCTATAATGCAAAACCCAAAACCAGCCAAGTTGGCACGTTGTGTAATTCGTAAATAAAAACAGAACACAATGATTTGCAAATCCTTTTCAACTTATATTTAATTGAATAGACTGCAAAGACAAGATATTTAATGTTTGAACTGAGAAACTTAATTTTTTTCAGGCAAATAATTAGTGTGTAAAGGATATCAGCACATGGGCTCAGGAACACTTCAGAAAACCACTGTTAGTAACTACAGTTTGTCGCTACATCTGTAAGTGTAAGTTAAAACTCTACTATGCAAAGCCAAAGCCATTTATCAACAACACCCAGAAACGCCGCCGACTTTGCTGGACCCGAGCTCATCTAAGATGGACTGATGCAAAGTGGAAAAGTGCTCTGTGGTCTGACGAGTCCACATTTCAAATTGTTTTTGGAAACTGTGGACGTCGTGTCCTCTGGACCAAAGAGGAAAAGAACCATCCTGACTGTTTTCGGCGCAAAGTTGAAAAGCCAGCATCTGTGATGGTATGGGGGTGTATTAGTGCCCAAGACATGGGTAACTTACACATCTGTGAAGGCACCATTAATGCTCAATGGTACATACAGCTTTTGGAACAACATATGTTGCCATCCAAGCAACGTTATCATGGACGCCCCTGCTTATTTCAGCAAGACAATGCCAAGCCACGTGTTACAACAGCATGGCTTCATAGTAAAAGAGTGCAGGTACTAGACTGACCTGCCTGTAGTCCAGACCTGTCTCCCATTGAAAATGTGTGGCGCATTATGAAGCCTAAAATACCACAACGGAGACCCCGGACTGTTGAACAACTTAAGCTGTACATCAAGCAAGAATGGGAAAGAATTCCACCTGAAAAGCTTCAAAAGTTGGTCTCCTCAGTTCCCAAATGTTTACTGAGTGTTGTTAAAAGGAAAGGCCATGTAACACAGTGGTAAAAATGCCCCTGTGCCAACTTTTTTGCAATGTGTTGCTGCCATTAAATTCTAAGTTAATGATTATTTGCAAAAAAAAAAATTCTCAGTTCAAACATTAAATATCTTGTCTTTGCAGTCTATTCAATTGAATATAATTTGAAAAGGATTAGCAAATCATTATATTCTGTTTTTATTTACAAATTACACAACGTGCCAATTGGTTTTGGGTTTTGTACAACTGGAAATGACTCAAAATGTTACAGCATGCATCAGCAGCTATAATAGGAGCCTTTGTAACCTGTTTTGAAATATTTTTATTATCATATATATGCCAAATAATATTGACTGCCCATCGTTTTTATGATAATAAATTAAAAACTGGAGGAAAAACAAGTTAACCATCAAGCACCACCAAGTTCCTGGGGGTGCAGATAACTGACAATATAACCTGGTCCCTACACACCAGAGCTCTTGTAAAAAGAGCTCAGCAGCGCATGCACTTTTTGTGTCAGATAAAAAGAGCACAGCTCCCTACCCCCATTCTCACCACTTTCTACAGAGGCACTATAGAGAGCCTGCAGTGCCTCAGACTGGAAGTCTCTCCAGAGAGGGGTGAGAACGGCGGAAAAGATCATCAGGACTCCTCTTCCTCCTATCCAGGAGAACGCAAAAAGCCGCTGCCTGACCAGGGCTCAAAAAATCTACAGAGACTCCTCCCACCCCCACCAAGGACTGTTTACACTGCTGGACTCTAGAAAGAGGTTCCGCAGCCTCCGAAGCAGAACCTGCAGGTTTTGTAACAGCTTCTTCCCTCAGGCTGTAAGACTCTTGAACGCATCATAATAATCCCCTCAACTCCCCCCAAAATGGAGTAACTCGCTGGAATAAAAAGACAATATAACATACATCCATAAACGTGGATGCATATGCAAAAGTGCAATATATTTATCTGTACAGTAATCTATTTATTTATATCTGCACCTTATTGCTTTTTTATCCTGCACTACCATGAGCTAATGCTGTCATGATCTGTGGTCCGGATCATGTTTTTGTTATGTTCTGTTACTTTTGGACTCCTTTGGTTCCTGTTTGTGCACCTCCTGTGTTCGTTACCACACTGCAAAAACTGAAATCTAAGTAAGATTAAATATCTCAAATAAGGGTGATATTTGCTTATTTTCTGTCTGATAAGATAAGTATTTCACTAAGCAGATTTTATGTTAGAGTGTTTTACTTGTTTTAAGGGTTTTGGTCCTAAATGATCTCAGTAAGATATTACAACTTGTTGCTGAGATTTTATGACCTATATTGAGAAAAAACATGCTCGAAACTAGAATATCAACTGTTGCAAAGCTGTGTCATCAACACTCACAAGTATAAAACTACTTTTTTAAAGTAATAATTTCTTACTTCAAGCATGAAAAAAAAAATCATGATGCCAAGCACATATCATTATGTCAAGATAATGGCCCTAGCATTTACTTAATTTAAGAATATTTGTCAACATATTGAGCAAAAAGGTCACTTTTTTTTTCTACCAAGAAAAGTGCACTTGTTATTAGTGAGAATATACTTATTTTAAGGTATTTTTGGGTTCATTGAGGTTAGCTAATTGTACTTGTTATGGAAAGTCTTGACAAGCTGAATTTTCTTGTTCTATTGGCAGATAATTTTGCTTAGTCCAAATAAAATACCCCTAATTTTTATATATTTTTTTAAATTTTTTTTGAACACTGACTTTTTGCAGTGCATGGCTACTTATGATTTTCACCTGCCTCTGGTGTTCGGGACGAGCACCTGTTTCCAATCAGACGTTATTTAAGCCTGCCTTTGCCAGTCAGTCGGCCCGGCGTCATTGTTTGCCTCATGCCTTGCCAAGTAAGTCTTGTTTGTTCCATGCCATAGTTTATGCTGGTTGTTCGCTTCATGCCCAAGTCTTGTTTATTTCATGCCATAGTTTCGTGAGGTTCCATGTCCATAGTTCCATGTTTCCTGCGCTAAGTCTCTGCCTTAGCTTCAAGTGCGAACGGCACGTCTTTTCCTTCGACTAGTTTTCTATTTTTGGTGCTGTTTTGACTTCTCAAGAATAAGCCATGCTCCTACCTGCAAGTCCTGTCCAGAGTGATCCATTTGCCTTCCTGGGAGGACGCTAAAGCTGCGAAAACCATGTCCTGACAAATGCAACCAAATTTCGTTCTTATCTGTACTGTAAAGTTCAAATTTGAATGACAATAAAAAGGCAGTCTAAAGTCTAATCGCCTCTCATGCTGTGGGGTATAAGGATGATTCGGAGAAAGGTGAGGGATCAGCCCAGGATTACACAAGAGGAGCTTGTCAATGAGCTCAAGGGAGCTTCGGCCACAGACTCCAATTAAAAACATTGGTTGCATATTTCCCCTTCATGCAATGCTCACAACGTCCTGCTCAAGAAGAAACATGTTTAGAACCTTTTGAGGTTTGCCAAGAAACATTTGAACGATTGAGAGAATCATCAGGAGCATGTGACGTAGTAAGATGAGGCAACGTTTGGCATCGACTTGACTCGCTGCGTTTAGCGGACAAGTGCTGACTACGACTCCATGAACAGCCTTCGAGAAAAAAAAATCACTTTTTTCCAAATGTATTTTGCAGATCTTCCACAGTCCTTAAGTAAGACAAAAACATACGTTCCCTTTTCTGGGCTTTCTAAATAGTGAAAAACTGCTAGCACGAGGCAGCTACCATACAGGTTTTGCATTTCACCTATTTCGCCTACAACAGGGGTCGGCAACCCAAAATGTTGAAAGAGCCATATTGGACCAAAAATACAAAAAAAAAATCTGTCTGGAGCCACAAAAAATAAAAGCCTTCTATAAGTGACATAATAAAGGCAACACATGACATAAGTGTCTATATTAGCTATATTAGCCTACTATCAAAATGACTATGTGTCGCAGGCTGACACAAATCTTCGTTGTCAGAAATGTTGAAATGTAATATTTATTCTACACATTTTTACAACATTAGAAACCATTAGTAAAACACAGGCTTGTCAGAGGGTGAGATAACTCCTGGAAATGACTGGCTTTTAATGGCCAAAGGTATAGATGCGTGTGTTCAAGTTAAAGGAAATGGCGGGCTGTCTTCTTCTAATGGATTTATTACAATCTATACAAGCTGGGTTACGTTTGCTGTGGTCTGGAACAACATGGCACACGAACAACTATCAGAAAATGCAGCCAATATTACATATAGATAATGTGTCATGATACATGCAGATATAAATTAAATACACAGAGGACATAGGAAATTAAATGAGCTCAAATATACCTACAAATGAGGCATAATGATGCAATACGTACATAAAGCTAGTCAAGTCAAGTCAAGTCAACTTTATTTATACAACATGTTTACGACAACTTTTAAATTGAACCAAAGTTAAAAAAGCATAGAGCAAAAAAACAAAAACAAACAAAGAACATAAACAATGAATGAGCTGAACAAGATAGTGCAAAAGCAATACGGTAAAAGGGGTCGAATAAAAAGTAAAAACTTGCTAAATAAAAATAATAATAATAAAAGTGCGACAAATTGAAAAATAAAACTAAAGCGAAGGGGAGGGGGGAGGGACTAGAAATGGTGGCCTAATGAGCTGACTCAGCTCAGGTCAAAGGCCAGCGAGAAGAGATAGGTCTTAAGAAGGGTAAATAGCATGTTAGCATCGATCAGCTTGCAGTCACGCAGTGACCAAACATGCTTGGTAAGAACTCCAACAAGTCAAAAACATCAACAAAGTTCACTTTTGTGCATTCACGCACAGCATAAAAAGTTTGGTGGACAAAATGAGACAAAGAAGGAGTGGCATAAAATATGTCTTTCTGTGGCATCGTTGAAGAAAGTTGGTTCAAGGACCGCCAAAATTAGTAGGACAAAACTGTGCTCGCCAAATACTCTCAGCAGTGAAGCATGTTTAATGTAAACAGTGGGCTTTCTAACAATTAGGAATGTTTGTGTCATGTTGTCCTCCTACAGAAACCTTATTAAAACAAAAATATATTTTTTCCCCAATCTTTTTCTATTTTCATACATTTTTGAAAAAGCTCCAGCAGCTAACAAAGAAGATCTACGCTTCTGGCGTAGAAAAACAGCGCCTTGCTCACAGTGTCTCAGGCTACTATTGAAGTGATGCGAGCTACAGCACCGGAGCTGCTTCTGCTGTTGTATCACATGTGAGTTTTGACAAGTTAATGTGAGCTATTAAATCATGACTCACATGTGTTTTGTAATATACTCAAAACGATAATGATAACTCTGCTGCCAATTACATTTTGTTTTCTTACACTTTCTTACACTACATACAGGTTTTGGAGCAGTGGTACTTAACCTGGGTTCGATCGAACCCTAGGGGTTCGGTGAGTCGGGCTCATGGGTTCGGCGGAGGTCAAGACACACCCGACTCACCGTGTAAATAAAAACTTCTCCCTATCGGCGTATTACGGATACGGCAACAGCAGAAGTCAGACTGATTTGCAGGTGTGTAATTTGTTGTGAGTTTATGCACTGTGTTGGTTTTGTTGTTTGAACAAGGTGATGTTCATGCACGGTTCATTTTGTGCACCAGTAAAAAAAAACATGGTAACACTTTAGTATGGGGAACATATTCACCATTAATTAGTTGCTTATTAACATGCAAATTAGTAACATATTGGCTCTTAACTAGTCATTATTAAGTACTTATTAATGCCTTATTCAGCATGGCCTTATTATAACCCTAACCCTGGCCGTAACCCTCTAACCCTAACCAAATAACTCTAAATTAAGTCTTTGTTACTTAGAATATGTTCCCCTAGTGTCCAAAAAACTCTAAATTAAGTCTTTGTTACTTAGAATATGTTCCCCATACTAAAGTGTTACCAAAAACATATAAATTCGTCTTGAATTTGAAGAAGAAAAAAAACATTTTATTTTTCACTAAAGAAGGGTTTGGTGAATGCGCATATGAAACTAGTGGGCTTCGGTACCTCCAACAAGGTTAAGAACCACTGTTTTGGAGCAACATATGTTGCCATCCAAGCAACGTTGTCATGGACGCCCCTGCTTATTTCAGCAAGACAATGCCAAGCCACGTGCTACAACAGCGTGGCTTTGTAGTAAAAGAGTGCGGGTACTAGACTGGCCTGCCTGTAGTCCAGACCTGTCTCCCATTGAATATGTGTGGCGCATTATGAAGCCTAAAATACCACAACTGAGACCCCGGACTGTTGAACAACTTAAGCTGTACATCAAGCAAGAATGGGAAAGAATTCCACCTGAAAACCTCAAAAATTGGTCTCCTCAGTTCCCAAACGTTTACTGATTGTTGTTAAAAGGAAAGGTCATGTAACACAGTGGTAAAAATGCCCCATGTGCCAACTTTTTTTGCAATGTGTTGCTGCCATTAAATTCTAAGTTAATGATTATTTGCAAAACAAAAATAAGTTTCTCAGTTCGAACATTAAATATCTTGTCTTTGCAGTCTATTCAATTGAATATAAGTTGAAAGGGGTTTACAAATCATTGTATTCTGTTTTTATTTACAATTTAAATTTAACAACGTGCCAACTTCACTGGTTTTGGGTTTTGTAATTTAATAGTCACAGGAAACAGCACAATAAGCATCAGTCTAGAAAGTAGAATGATCCAGCACTGAAGGAGGGACCCAGGTGGAACTAAGTAGAACTAATTAATGAGAATCAGGTGTGCTGACAGGACATGGAACAGAAAGTAAAGATGCTTTAAAACAGGAAATACTGACAAAACAAGAGCATCATTTGATTTCTTTACTTAATCCATTCTATAATTTAATTCCACATACAGATATGCTAAAGGTTTTAAGTGTTGTATGTGCATATGAATGTTTTACATTACATTTTTCTCTAAGGTTATATTTCTCCTATTTTGTTGAGATATCAAAATATATAATGTGCAGCTCTAATGGTACTTTCTAACAAGATGCCCTGAAAAATAGAGCTGACAAAATATAAGTTAAAAACAGATTTTAGGAGGAAAATATTAAAAGCTAATGAAATTATCCGTCCATTCAGTAATTCATTTTACTTGATAAGACATCCAACATTAGGATGGGTATATCTAGAAATGAACAGGACTGGAAATAAGTACTTTATTCTGAAAACAAGCATTTTTCAACTTGCAATTCATAAATTAAGCATGTTGCAGAGCCTTTAAACAGGATTGTCTATGTACACTGCAAAAACTGAAATCTAAGTAAGATTAAATATCTCAAATAAGGGTGATATTTGCTTATTTTCTGTCTGATAAGATCATTCTTCTCACTAAGCAGATTTTATGTTAGAGTGTTTTACTTGTTTTAAAGGTTTTGGTCCTAAATGATCTCAGTAAGATATTACAGCTTGTTGCTGAGATTTGATGACCTATATTGAGTAAAACATGCTTGAAACTAGAATATCAACTGTTGCAAAGCTGTGTCATCAACACTCACAAGTATAAAACTACTTTTTTAAAGTAATAATTTCTTACTTCAAGCATGAAAAAAAAAATCATGACTGACACAATTGCGTCTCATAATTAAAACAGATGACAGCCAAATGGACTTTGCTGTTAAAAAACATGTACTTATATAGTAGTACAGTTGTTATTAGTGAGAATATACTTATTTTAAGGTATTTTGGGGTTTATTAAGGTTAGCTAATTTGACTTGTTTTGGAAAGCCTTGACAAGCCAAATTTTCTTGTTCTATTGGCAGATAATTTTGCTTAGTTCAAATAAAATACCCCTCATTTTTGTATTTTTTATTCTTGTTTTTGAACACTGACTTTTTGCAGTGTGGGGGAAAACCAAAATATCTTCTCTAAATAGTAATTGTCTCCATTTTAAAACCAGAATTGACTAAATATGATTATTCATGCTAAAATTAAAGGGGAACATTATCACCAGACCTATGTAAGCGTCAATATATACCTTGATGTTGCAGAAAAAAGACCATATATTTTTTTAACCGATTTCCGAACTCTAAATGGGTGAATTTTGGGCGAATTAAACGCCTTTCTAATATTCGCTCTCAGAGCGATGACGTCACAATGTGACGTCACATCGGGAAGCAATCCGCCATTTTCTCAAACACCGAGTCAAATCAGCTCTGTTATTTTCCGTTTTTTTCGACTGTTTTCCGTACCTTGGAGACATCATGCCTCGTCGGTGTGTTGTCGGAGGGTGTAACAACACGAACAGGGACGGATTCAAGTTGCACCAGTGGCCCAAAGATGCGAAAGTGGCAAGAAATTGGACGTTTGTTCCGCACACTTTACCGACGAAAGCTATGCTACGACAGAGATGGCAAGAATGTGTGGATATCCTGCGACACTCAAAGCAGATGCATTTCCAACGATAAAGTCAAAGAAATCTGCCGCCAGACCCCCATTAAATCTGCCGGAGTGTGTGAGCAATTCAGGGACAAAGGACCTCGGTAGCACGGCAAGCAATGGCGGCAGTTTGTTCCCGCAGACGAGCGAGCTAAACCCCCTATCGACCCTAGCTTCCCTGGCCTGCTGACATCAACTCAAAAAGAGCGCGGATGAGGGTATGTCTACAGAATATATTAATTGATGAAAATTGGGCTGTCTGCACTCTCAAAGTGCATGTTGTTGCCAAATGTATTTCATATGCTGTAAACCTAGTTCATAGTTGTTAGTTTCCTTATATGCCAAACAAACACATACCAATCGTTGGTTAGAAGGCGATCGCCGAATTCGTCCTCGCTTTCTCCCGTGTCGCTGGCTGTCGTGTCGTTTTCATCGGTTTCGCTTGCATACGGTTAGAACCGATTTGGCTCAATAGCTTCAGTTTCTTCTTCAATTTCGTTTTCGCTACCTGCCTCCACACTACAACCATCCGTTTCAATACATGCGTAATCTGTTGAATCGCTTAAGCCGCTGAAATCCGAGTCTGAATCCGAACTAATGTCGCTATAGCTTGCTGTTCTTTCCGCCATGTTTGTTTGTGTTGGCTTCACTATGTGATGTCACAGGAAAATGGACGGGTGTTTATAACGATGGTTAAAATCAGGCACTTTGAAGCTTTTTTTAGGGATATTGCGTGATGGGTAAAATTTTGAAAAAAACTTCGAAAAATATAATAAGCCACTGGGAACTGATTTTTAATGGTTTTAACCATTCTGAAATTGTGATAATGTTCCCCTTTAAGTTTATGATGTAAAGTCAATAACTAAAAAAAGGTAAATAACGCTTAAAACTAGGGACGTATCTAGAAATAAATGTTTAATCTTGGCAAGTGGCAAACAATTTGCAGCGTGGTAAATTACCGTGTTGTTTTTGTTATGCGGAGGGCGCCAATGACAAGGTTTGTCTCGGGCCCTCAGAGGACCAAATGCTTTAACTGGATCCTGGGGTTCTACGGATACGTTGCCACAGTTGATCAGTGAGAGAGCGTACACAGCAGGAGGTCGATCGATGCTGTTTGAGTAGCACTAGAGGCCGATCTGATAGGACAATCATTGGGTGTGTGTCAGGAAGGAGCAGGCTGTCACAAAGCAAAACAAACAAGTGAAGGAGGTGAAGGCAAAGCAAGCGGGTTGCCATCACAGATAGAATGCAGGTGCAAATATTTTCCTACGGAGGAGGGTATTACCCAAGATGTCAGAGTGCTACATATTGCAAAAATAACTGAACATTGAGACCCCATATAGGCTAATGTAAAGTTGAAATGCATATAAAGCTTTAATGTTTTCTGATTACAAGCATGATTGACTATAATATTTTCATACTATTTCCATTTTGTCGTAGCTTGTACCGAACCTTGCAGTTAAGACTGGAGTGTGAAAACGACCTGTTGGAAGAGTGGGAATGAACACATTGGCAGTTCACAGTCCTAGACAACTCTAACATCCAGGTTCAGATCTACAGGATGAAGTGTGGAATTTGAACTACACACCACACTGGTAAGTGAGTGTGACTTAAAAGCCAACCTTGGGAAAAATTAAAAAAAAAAGCACGTTTGACTGAGCTGACCCTCTCTTAGCCCTCTCTCTTGGTCGTTCTTATAAACAGACAATAGCAGTATTTACACTAAATGTTTCTGGTCAAAATAAAGAGGCTATTGGCAAAATATACTTATACTGGTAACACGCAGTGTATATATAGGCCAAAAGTTTGGACACACCTTCTCATTTCAATACGTGTTCTTTATTTTCATGACTATTTATTAGAGATGTCCGATAATTGCTTTTTTGCCGATATCCGATATTCTCCAACTCTTAATTACCGATTCCGATATCAACCGATACCGATATATACAGTCGTGGAATGAACACATTATTATGCCTAATTTTGTTGTGATGCCCCGCTGGATGCATTAGAATAGAATAGAATAGAATGGACTTTATTGTCATTATATTTGCATATAACGAGATTAAGGACTCCAACTTAAGGTGCTGCAGTGGGAACAAATAAGGGGTAAAAATAAATTACACAACAGGTAATAAAGAATAAACTAACAATTGAAATAAACAGACTACTATCCAATAAAAATAATAAGCAATCCTGTGCAATATACGAAACACTACAGAAATACAAAATACTGTACAATATACAGTACAAGACAAGAGTACCGGAGTAAAAAATAACAATCAGTGTCGGATGTATTGCACTCGAAGGGTAATATTGCACAGTAGGGTATTAGAGTAGGATATTGTATAGGAGTGAATTATTATTATAAGTTAGAGTTCAGGGTGGTGACAGCTCTGGGAAAGAAGCTGTCTCTGAGCCAACAATGTAACAAGGTTTTCCAAAATAAATCAACTCAAGTTATGGGGAAAAAATGGCAACATGGCACTGCCATATTTATTATTGAAGTCACAAAGTGCATTATTTTTTTTTTTAACATGCCTCAAAACAGCAGCTTGGAATTTGGGACATGCTCTCCTTGAGAGAATCCTGATACCCACTACAACTATGGGAAGTACCGTATTTTTCGGACTATAAGTCGCAGTTTTTTGTCATTGTTTGGCCGGGCTCCAGTGTGATTTATATATGTTTTTTTTCCTTCTTTATTATGCATTTTCGGCAGGTGCGACTTATACTCCGAAAAATACGGTACTATACTTTGACTTTCACAAAGTGCATTATTTTTTTTATTTTTTTTAAACAAGCCTCAAAACAACAGCTACAAAAACAATGAAGGTACACAGCTTCAATCCAGAGTATACTAGAGCAGTGTTTTTCAACCAATGTGCCGATACAGTCTGGTGTGCCGTGGGAGATTATGTAATTTCACCTATTTGGGGTAAAAATATTTTTTGCAAACAAGTTTTTATAGTTTGCAAATAATGTGTTGTTGTTGAGTGTCGGTGCTGTCTAGAGCTCGACAGAGTAACCGTGTAATACTCTTCCATATCAGTAGGTGGCAGCAGGTAGCTAATTGCTTTGTAGATGTCTGGAACACGTTGTGTGGGACGATGAGGATTTGTCGTCGTATTTAATCCTTAAGCCTAAAATAAACAGGAGGTGAGTGCACCTAAGAAAAGGCATTGAAGCTTAGAGAAGGCTATGCAGAACGTAACTAAAACTGAACTGGCTACAAAGTAAACAAAAACAGAATGCTGGATGACAGCAAAGACTTACTGTGGAGCAAAGACAAAGTACATCCGAACATGACATGACAATCAACAATGTCTACACAAAGAAGGATAGCAACAACTTAAATAGTCTTGATTGCTAAAACAAAGTAGATGCGGGGAATATCGCTCAAAGGAAGACATGAAACTGCTACAGAAAAATACCAAAAAAAAGAGAAAAAGCCACCAAAATAGGAGCGCAAGACAAGAACTAAAACACTACACACAGGAAAACAGCAAAAAAACTCAAAATAAGTCAGGGCGTGATGTGACAGGCCGTGACAGTACACCTACTCTGAGACAAGAGCTATATTGATGCATGCTTGGTTATGCTTTAAAGTCATATCCAACAATTGCGACAACGACTTTTTACTGTCAACTGAGTTTAATTTCTTAATGATTTCTGCTGGTGGTGTGCCTCCGGGTTTTTTCAATGAAAGAAATGTGCCTCAGCTCAAAAAAGGTTGAAAAACAATGTACTAGAGTGACAATCATTGGTACTTTAACTTTTAACTTTAATAAAGTAAACAATAACATAGTCTTCCTTTAGTGCAAGACTGCCTGGCATACTGTATAACAGGGAATTATAAACTGGGCTCAATCTGAACAGCCGATATGGGCATCTACATCAACTATATGATTTGCCTGAGATGCTGGACAGGACAAAAAATAAATAAACAAATAAATAAATAAATAAATAAATATACTTTTTGAAACCGATACCGATAATTTCCGATATTACATTTTAAAGCATTTATCGGCCGATAATATCGGCAGTCCGATATTATCGGACATCTCTACTATTGACATTGTAGATTGTCACTGAAGGCATCGAAACTATGACACCTGTGAAGTGAAAACCATTTCAGGTGACTACCTCTTGAAGCTCATCAAGAGAATGCCAAGAGTGTGCAAAACAGTAATCAGAGCAAAGGGTGGTTATTTTGAAGAAACTAGGATATAAAACATGTTTTCAGTTACTTCAAATGTTTTTGTTAAGTACATAACTCCACATGTGTTCCTTCATAGTTTTGATGCCTTCAATGACAAGCTACAATGTAAATAGTCATGAAAATAATATATATGCCTGACATTACTACATTATCTTTCATTTGCGAATACATTCAGTCGTTATTGCACAATCTTTTCCTTTTTTGGCTTGAATATTGCGTGTTTCATTTTAATGCAATGACTCGGACATGCTATAAAAATAAGGACATTGGAACAGTGGTTGGCACGCATACTTGCCAACCCTCCCGCTTTTTCCGGGAGACTCCCGAATTTCAGTGCCCCTCCCGAAAATCTCCCGGGGCAACCATTCTCCCAAATTTCTCCCGATTTTCACCCGGACAACAATATCAAGGGCGTGCCGTGATGGCACTGCCTTTAGCGTCCTCTACAACCTGTCGTCGCGTCCACTTTTTCACCATACAAACAGCGTGCCGGTCTTGTCACATGTAAGTGACTACAAGACATACTTGATCAACAGCCATACAAGACATACTTGATCAACAGCCGTACAGGTCACACTGAGGGTGGCCGTATAAACAACTTTAACACTGTTACAAATATGCGCCACACTGTGAACCCACACCAAACAAGAATGACAAACACATTTCCGGAAAACATCCGCACCGTAACACAACATAAACACAACAGAACAAATGCCCAGAATCCCCTGCAGCACTAACTCTTCCGGGCTACAATATACACCCCCGCTACCACCAAACCCCCCCCCCCCCCCAATCTCCCGAATTCGGAGGTCTCAAGGTTGGCAAGTATGTTGGCACGTCTTCCCACAGTCAAGCTGTCCCGGTTCTAACTGCTTTTCTCTCCGATTGGATTTCGCATGTTGGACCAATCCAAGGTGTAGTCCACCAAGTGATCTGAGACAGGTTCTCAGAATCAGAATCATAAATACTTTATTAATCCCTGAGGGAGATTCAGATTTTCAGCACAGTCGCATTCAAGAGCAGACATACATTACAGGGAGGCAGAACAGGAACGCTGGCGGGTGTGCTAACTTTCGGCGGGTGTGCCAACATGCCCCCACGCTGGGTGGGGGCATGAGTCGAAAAAAGTTTGGTCTCAGACTGTGCTCTTGGGCAGGGCGTCCAGACTGAGGCCAAGAAAAAAAACTTGATATCCATAGGCACACATAAACATGTTATATAGAATCTACAAAACTTGCAACAGAGGGGGTTTATGGAAGGGGGCGCGCTACGATGGCAGGCTGCTGCTATCTAAAGCGCTGCTCAGCCGTCCATCACCCCTAAGGCATGGGGTGGGGGTGGGGGTGTATGCCCATCATCCAGGGTGTAGATGTTGTGTCTACAGGCCTGGAGTCGCTCTGCAGTCGTCACGAGCAAAGTTCAACTCCCAGGTGTTGTATGAAGGAGGGAGGGACGTCAGAGCGGCTATCACTGAGGTGTCCTCGGGGGGATGTTTTCAGTTCAGCCTTCTTCTGTTATGAGCAGCGTCACGGCCATTTGAGGGAGTCGCAACGTATAAAACCCAAAACCAGTGAAGTTGGCACGTTGTGTAATTCGTAAATAAAAACAGAATACAATGATTTGCAAATGTTTTTTAACTTATATTCAATTGAATAGACTGCAAAGACAAGATATTTAATGTTCGAACTAAGAAACTTAATTTTTTTTTGTGCAAATAATCAATAACTCAGAATTTAATGGCAGCAACACATTGCAACAAAAGTTGCCACTGTGTTACATGGCCTTTCCTTTTAACAACACTCAGTAAACGTTTGGGAACTGAGGAGACCAATTTTTTAAGCTTTTCAGGTGGAATTCTTTCCCAT
Organism: Nerophis lumbriciformis; assembly: GCF_033978685.3. Classification (NCBI taxonomy): domain Eukaryota; kingdom Metazoa; phylum Chordata; class Actinopteri; order Syngnathiformes; family Syngnathidae; genus Nerophis; species Nerophis lumbriciformis. The sequence goes on along the minus strand of NC_084567.2, from coordinate 27,167,732 downwards.
TCTTGCTTGATGTACAGCTTAAGTTGTTCAACAGTCCGGGGTCTCCATTGTCATATTTTAGGCTTCATAATGCGCCACACATTTTCAATGGGAGATAGGTCTGGACTACAGGCAGGCCAGTCTAGTACCTGCACTCTTTTACTACGAAGTCACGCTGTTGTAACACGTGACTTGGCATTGTCTTGCTGAAATAAGCAGGGGCGTCCATGATAACATTGCTTGGATGGCAACATATGTTGCTCCAAAACCTGTATGTACCTTTCAGCATTAATGGTGCCTTCACAGATGTGTAAGTTACCCATACCTTGGGCACTAATACACCCCCATACCATCACAGATGCTGGCTTTTGAACTCTGCACCTATAACAATCCGGATGGTTCTTTTACTCTTTGGTCCAGAGAACACGACGTCCGCAGTTTCCAAAAAATGTTTTAAATGTGAACTCATCAGACCACAGAACACTTTTACACTTTGCATCAGTCCATCTTAGATGAGTTCGGGCCCAGCGAAACCGGGTTTCTGGGTGTTGTTGACAAATGGCTTTGGCTTTGCATAGTAGAGTTTTAACTTGCACTTACAGATGTAGCGACGAACTGTAGTTACTGACAGTGATTTTCTGAAGTGTTCCTGAGCCCATGTGGTGATATCCTTTACACACTGATGTTTGAAAGTTTGTAATATCATCGCTTACGTGCAGTGATTTCTCCTGATTCTCTGAACCTTTTGATGATATTACGGACAGGCATTTGTTCACAAAGTGGTGACCCTCGCCCCATCCTTGTTTGTGAATGACTGAGTTCAATTCGCCTGTTCACCCGTGGAATGTTCCAAATAAGTGTTTGATGAGCATTCCTCAACTTTTTTGAAACATGTTACAGGCATCAAATTCCAAATGAGCTAATATTTGCAAAATATAACGTTTACCAGTTCAAATGTTAAGTATCTTGTCTTTGCAGTCTATTCAATTGAATATAAGTTGAAAAGGATTTGCAAATCATTGTATTCTGTTTTTATTTACCATTTACACAACGTGCCAACTTCACTGGTTTTGTTTTTTGTGCTTACGTTTCTATGCTTTCTGCTAATTTTGTCTGCGAATGCGGTTTTATGAAAACTTTGTAACTTAACATTTGATTGCCAGTGCGTTAGAAGAAAATTGCACTTTTTGGGAAATTTTGCCCACAATTCAAAATCTTTATGTGAGAACACACGTCTCTCCCTTTATTGTGCATTCTAAATAGCAAAAAACTGCTAGCATGAGATGGCTAACAATGCAGGTAATGGGTATGGTAATGTAGTAATGGAATATTTCACCTATAGAGCCCTCAAAAGTTAGTGCCCTCTCGGCCATATTATTTGCATTTGACAGATTGCCAGTAAATATTTTCATCGACTTCCTTTTTCCTTTCCTTTGTGTCATATTCCTTCTTGCAGAGATTTATCACTCTGTTCTAAGAGAGCACAGCCTATAGGTTCAATGTCTACAATGAAATATCTTAGTTGCTCAAACAGTAATGTCTTCATTCAAGTTTAGATTGTTGTATGTTGTTTAATAGTAATAATAATAATAATAATAGATTTTATTTGTAAAAAAAACACTTTACATTGAGTAAACAACCTCAAAGTGCTACGGTGTATTAAAAAAATAAATAAATAAAAAGATAATAAAAAATAAATAAAAATACAAACTAGAACAACCATATAGCTAGAACTAGTATGCATACATCTAAAAAATATTTTTTTTTAAAATTAGGGTTTTTAAGCCTTTTTTAAAAGCATCCACAGTCTCCGGTACCCTCAGGTGGTCAGGGAGAGCGTTCTTCAGACTGGGAGCGGCGGAGCAGAAAACCCGGTCTCCCATTGTTTGTAGCTTTGTCCTCGGAGGTTGGAGGAGGTTAGCCTGTCCGGAGCGGAGGTGTCGTGTGGAGGATTTGGGGGTGAGTAGTTCTTTGAGGTAGAGGGGGGCATTTCCGTGGAGGCATTTTATGTTTCTTCATGGAAAAGACATTATGAACTATCGTGAATTTATGTTAGCGTTTGAAATATCTAGCCAGCCATTAGCGCACTAGCTATCTTAAATGAGTAGTATCACCAGTCCCTGAGTTTATCAAAGAGAGTTTTTATAATTTTATCGTGATTTATCATTCATAGCGTTTATTTTTGCATCCCCTATATGTAACGTGCCTTTAAAAAAAACCTCACTTTTGAATAATAAATATCATACAAAAAAACAATACAATAGAATGTAGTACAAAAAACTACAGTAGTTTTATGAAGTAATGTAATAACAATCTACTTTGAAAAGTGGACTTCTACCATTTCTCCTTCCAGCTGCTTTTCTGTCAAACACACCATCAGCAGCTTTTCCATATTTTCCTGAATAAATATCTGTCGTTTAGATTAATTTTAACATCCTTGGCTTGCGTTATTGACTCATTCTGCTTCAGTACGGCGCAGACTTGCAGTGCTACGCTCCAACTGCTTCTTAAAAGTTAGCTCGCGACACACTCTGACATGTTTTGGATGATTTATTTCTTTAATTCAACGTATATCATCAACTTCTTCTTCTCGGCACTGTCTTTCACACTCACTTTCTTCCTTTCCATGGTTGGAAAAAACAAAGTCCATCTTTAGCTACAAGCCAATGCTGGCAAGTAAAACCGGATGTTTTGATGTTGACCTTGCGGGGTTCCCTGGGACATTGTCTACGCCAACTAACATAACAATTAACCGAGAGACAGCTCACATCCGGAAAAACTCGTAAGCTGGTTTTTATATCCTGTGTATTACAAAACCCAAAACCAGTGAAGTTGGCACGCTGTGTAAATCGTAAATAAAAAAAGAATACAATGATTTGCAAATCCTTTTCAACTTATATTCAATTGAATAGACTGCAAAGACAAGATATTTAATGTTCGAATTGAGAAACTGAATTTAGAACGCTGTTGTAACACGTGGCTTGGCATTGTCTTACTGAAATAAGCAGGGGCGTCCATGGTAACGTTGCTTGGATGGCAACATATGTTGCTCCAAAACCTGTATGTACCTTTCAGCATTAATGGTGCCTTCACAGATGTGTAAATTACCCATGCCTTGGGCACTAATACACCCCCATACCATCACAGATGCTGGCTTTTGAACTTTGCGCCTATAACAATCCGGATGGTTCTTTTCCTCTTTGGTCCGGAGGACTCGATGTCCACAGTTTCCAAAAACAATTTGAAATGTGGACTCATCAGACCACAGAAAACTTTTCCACTTTGTATCAGTCCATCTTAGATGATCTCTGGCCCAGCGAAGCCGGCGGCGTTTCTGGGTGTTGTTGATAAACGGCTTTCGCGTTGCATAGTAGAGTTTTAACTTGCACTTACAGATGTAGCGACCAACTGTAGTTACTGACAGTGGTTTTCTGAAGTGTTCCTGAGCACATGTGGTGACATGTTTTACACACTGATGTCGCTTTTTGATGCCGTACCGCCTGAGGGTTTTAAGGTTCGTAATATCATCCCTTACGTGCAGTGATTTCTCCAGATTCTCTGAACCTTTTGATGATATTACAGACCGTAGATGGTCAAATCCCTAAATTCCTTGCATTAGCTCGTTGAGAAATGTTGTTCTTAAACTGTTTGACAATTTGCTCACGCATTTGTTCACAAAGTGGTGACCCTCGCCCCATCCTTGTTTGTGATTGACTGAGCATTTCATGGAAGCTGCTTTTATACCCAATCATGGCACCCACCTGTTCCCAATTTGCCTGTTCACCTGTGGGATGTTCCAAATAAGTGTTTGATGAGCATTCCTCAACTTTCTCAGTCGTTTTTGCCACTTGTGCCAGATTTTTTGAAACATGTTGCAGGCATCAAATTCCAAATGAGCTAACATTTGCAAAAATTAACCAAAGTTTTCCAGTTCGAACATTAAATATCTTGTCTTTGCAGTCTATTCAATTGAATATAAGTTGAAAAAAATTTGCAAATGATTGTATTCTGTTTTTATTTACGAATTACACAACGTGCCAACTTCACTGGTTTTGGGTTTTGTAAAAAACTGTGGCAGCAAGTGCAAATGTGATCCAATATGAAAAATATATAATTTTTTTCTTATCCTGTCTATGACGTATTTTAATGTATTTCTTTTGCTATATATTCATCTTAAGAGTCTTATTTTTTTAACATTGTTCTGTGTTTTAATTAAGCTTTTGAATTGATTAAATTGATATGAACCCTTATTTCATCATTATTAAGTATTGACTGCTTTGATATAAATATTATTTTTCTTCAAATTTTTTTATATTTTCTTTTTTTTTTAAATTCCTTTGTAACATGCCTCTGGTGTTTTCTCACTGGCATTTCCTGACTCGAGTTTTCATCAACGGCCTTATTATTTCAGCTGCAGTGTGTGTGCGTGTGTGTGTGTGTGTGTGTGTGTGTGTGTGTGTGTGTGTGTGGTGTGTGTGTGTGTGTGTGTGTGTGTGTGTGTGTGTGTGTGTGTGTGTGTGTGTGTGTGTGTGTGTGTGTGTGTGTGTGTGTGTGTGTGTTCTTGTATTTCTACCCTTCATGAGACATCAACAAGGAAGAGTACCTTCCATATGAGGACCGGTGAACAAGTTAGGACCAAAATCATGGTCCCAATACAGAAAACCATTGCATCCAAAAGAGAGCCAAATACTAGCGTCTGTGAACATTGCTCCAAAGTCAGGATTTTTTTGTTGATTTAATGTGCATACAAAAGTTTACATTGACAGGTGCAAAGGCAGCATTATATGATAAAACAAGATGGCAGCTAAAGAAGGACTTCCCTATTCATCCCCGAAAAAACCTGCCAGGTGAACAACTGATTTTACGACTCCCGGTGCTGACGTAAGACAACCCGCGTCCCATATGTGACCATAGGATGAACAAATACACTACGGTACTAAGACTATAGTGGCCATTAACAGTTAGCTTCTACAGCTGGGTTGCCCAAAGTGCGGCACAGGGGCCATCTGTGGTCCGTGACTTGTTTGTCATCGGCCTTAAGCACATTACAAAAAACAAAAAATAGAGATCTCATTTGCACCTTTGGTGGTGAAATCTATCAAAATTAGGGTGGTCCAAAAAAGGAGGGATTTTTCAAATTGACTGTGTGTCAGTTTTAAAAGTGCTCCCCCCTCTGGTCAACATATGTAATAACAAGTGTGTGTAACAGTTTGAAGTGCTCCCCCTCTGGCCAACATGTAATAACAAGTGTAAGAAATTGAAATGCGCCCCCTTTGGACAAAATTTATAAAAATAATAAAATAAATATGTAGGGGTCTCAAACTCAATTTACCTGGGGGCCACTGGATGCAGAAACTGGGTGAGGCTGGGCCGCAAGAAAAGATTTCTGAAAAAATCTAACATGCACTTTTTAATGAATTCACCTTCTTTGAATGGCTTTCCCACCCTAGCAACATACTTGCCAACCCTCCCGAATTTCAGTGCCCCTCCCGACAATCTCCCGGGGCAACCATTCCCCCGAATTTCTCCCGATTTTCACCCGGACAACAATGTTAAGGGCGTGCCGTGATGGCACTGCCTTTAACGTCCTCTACAACCTGTCGTCGCGTCCGCTTTTTCACCATACAAACAGCGTGCCGGCCCAATCACATGTTGTATGAGGCTTCTGCAGACACACATAAGTGACTGCAAGGCATGCTTGGTCAACAGCCATACAGGTCACCCTGAGGGTGGCCGTATAAACAACTTTATCACTGTTACAAATATGCACCACACTGTCAATCCACACCAAACAAGAATGACAAACACATTTCGGGAGAACATCCGCACCACACAACATAAACACAACAAAACAAATACCCAGAATCCCATGCAGCCCTAACTCTTCCGGGCTGCAATATACACCCCCGCTACCACCAAACACCGAAACCTCGCCCACTGCAACCGACGCACAGATGGGGGGAGGGGGGGTTGGTGGTAGCGGGGGTGTATATTGCAGCCCGGAAGAGTTAGGGCTGCATGGGATTCTGGGTATTTGTTTTGTTGTGTTTATGTTGTGTTACGGTGCGGATGTTCTCCCGAAATGTGTTTGTCCTTCTTGTTTGGTGTGGATTCACAGTGTGGCGCATATTTCTAACAGTGTTAAAGTTATTTATACGGGCACCCTCAGTGTAACCTGTATCGCTGTTGGTCAAGTATGCGTTGCATTCACGTGAGTGTATGTACAGAAGCCGCACATATCTTGTGACTGGGCCGGCACGTTGTTAGAATGGATGAAAAGCAGACGTGACGACAGCTCGTAGAGGACGTTAAACGCAGTGCCTTTAAGGCACGCCCCCAAGACTGTGGTCCGGGTGGACTACGAGGTATAATGACTGATGAACAACTTCGTTCGATAATGAAGGTTGCCTCAGCTCAAAGCCTGAGCCCCGACATTAATGAACTATCATCCAAGAAAAGATGGCAGGTATCTGGCTTGGGCACAACAGATTAGATCAGTGTGTTGCAAAACTGAGCAGTTTAAAGTTGGTTTATTCATTGTTATTTTATTTTCTAATTTATTAGCCTGTGGAAAAAGTTAATGTTGATATTTACCTCAGAAGGCTGCAAACAGAAAAGAGGCATTTAATTTTTATTTAAATTGTATTTGATATGCCATTGATATTTTTTAATTATTATTATTATTATTAGAAACTGGATTTTGCATGTCACTGTAAAGTTATATAAGCCTTGCTTGTTCAATATTCAATGCAAAACTTGTTTGGGTCCCTATTAAAAGGTTAATTTGTTCAACCTTGGCCCACGGCTTTGTTCAGTTTTACATTTTGGCCCACTCCGGATTTGAGCTTGACACCCCTGCTGTAGAGGATGCTAAAGGCAGTGCCGTCACGGCACGCCCTTAATACTGTTGTCTGGGTGAAAATTGGCAGAAATTCAGGAGAATGGTTGCCCCTAGAGATTTCCTGGTTGCCCCTGGAGATTTCCGGGAGGGGCACTGAAATTCGGGAGTCTCCCGGGAAAAATCGGGAGGGTTTACAAGTATGACGCTGTCAAGCGGCATTCATATAAAACTCGCGGGCCGCACTAACATTAAATTTTCATATTAAGGTGCGGGCCGCAAAATAAAGTCTCGCGGGCCGCAATTGGCCCGCGGGCCGCGTGTTTGAGACCCCTGATAGAGTCATACTGTAATAACTTGAAGTAAATAATGAAGATTAAAAACCAACTACAATAAAAAAAAGCTTACCTTTGTTATATTTGCTTAGTTTGTATAAATTATTAATGTTGTAAATACAAATCTTTGTATATCTAGAAAGGGTGGTCCCAAAGAGGAAGGCATTTTTCGGAGGTCTCAAGAAGGTAACAAATACAAGAATGTGTTGTGTGTGTGTGTGTGTGTGTGTGTGTGTGTGTGTGTGTGTGTGTGTGTGTGTGTGTGTGTGTGTGTGTGTGTGTGCATGAGTGTATGAAACATCTGTACTCACCCTGCTTTTATTGTGACAAGCACTACGATGTTTTGTATGGGTGGTTCTAGTTATGGGCCACATGGGCGCTGCAAGGATAAAGGAAGGGGGGGGGGGGGGGGGGGGGGGGGTTTTGGGGATTAATAATCTTAACCTTTTGGCCTTTGGGGCCCAACTATTCCAGTACAGGGTCCACTCAAATATTAACACAACATTTGTAATCTTACTCTTGATTTTAATCATATTCAATAATTATATCTAACCTACTTACAGTTTAACAGCGCTAAAATACATAAAAGATAACTAAATTAATAGTAAACTAGATGAGGCAATTCCTGAAGGAATTGTGTGTGAATGCTCCAATGCTGACATAGAACTGAAATGCTGACAGAATGTAGTATGAATGTAGGAATAGTTTGAATGTTGGAATGGTTTGAATGTTGAAAAGCTGACCATGAACTGAAATGCTAATGGAATGTAGGATGAATGTAGAAATGGTTTAAATGTTGAAATCGTGTAAATGCTGAAATTAGTTTGAATGTTGGAATGGTTTGAATGTTGAAGAGTTTGAATTTGCAGGGAAATCAGAATTTGGTTTGGAACTTGGGGAAAGTGTTAGTTTGAATGTCCAGGATGAGAGGAATGTGTTGATGTTGGAATGGTTTGAATAGGTTGAAAAATGTGGGAATTGTGCAACTTGGAAAAATGTCCCATTTATTTCAATGGGAACTTCCTGGAAATTTGGAAATTTGGGGAAAAGTGGGATTTTTTTTAAAAAAATGATTAGGAGCATGAATGTGCTGAATAAGCTGAAATGGTTGGTGTTGGAATTGTTCAAATCGGTCAAGAAATGTTGAATTAGTAATAGTTTTTAATTGAGAAATTCCTGGAATTTCTTGAAAACCAGGAATTTTTCTAGTTCAAGTACCAACTTGTTTTTTTCCCTGAATTTGAGAAGTGTTTTGACGGTGGAATGGTTGAAAAAGGTTGAAAATGTGAAAGGAGTAGTCGAACTTAAGGGTGGAAATAGGTTACCAAAAAACGGGAGTCCCTGGAAATGTGTTGAATGTAGAAAAATGTCAGTTTGAATGTCCAGGATGATTTGAATGTGTTGAAGGTGGAATGGTTTGATTGGGTTGAAGAATGTGGGAATTGTGGAAGTTGAAAAATGGCCAATTCATTTTGAATGGGGAAAATGCTAAAAAAAAATAAAAAAAATAAAATAAATAAATAAAGGGATTATGGGAAATCCGAGAATTCTTTTTAGAATTGTTAAAGTAGAGCACACAATTCCTGAACAGGCTGAATATTTTGAAGTTGAAACAGTTTGAATTAGATGAAAAATGTGGGAATTGTGGAACTTTGAAAAATGTCCCATTGATTTCAATGGGATTTTCAGAAAACATTGGGAATTTCGGGAAAAGCGGGAATTTTTTGGAAAATGGTCAAACACTTGAATGGTTGAAATGGTTGGTGTTGGAATTTTTCTAATCAGTCGAGAAATGTTGAAGTAGTAACATTTTTAATTGAGAAATGGTATTACGGAATTCCTGGAATTTCGGGAATTTTTCCAGTTCGGAAAATACGTTTGTTTTTTGTCCTGATTAAGAGGAATGTTTGGACGGTAGAACGGTTGAAGTGGGTTGAAAAATGTGAAAGGAGTAGTCAAACTTAAGGGTGGAAATAGGTTACCAAAAAAAGGTAATCCCTGGAAATGTGTTGACTGTGGAAATATGGTGGTTTGAATGTCCAGTATGAGTATAATGTGTTGAAGGTGGAATGGTTTGAATGGGTTGAAGAATGTGGGAATTGTGGAAGTTGAAAAATGGCCAATTAATTTTGAATGGGGAAAATGCAAAAAAAAAAAAATGAAATAAGGAATTATGGGAAATCCGGGAATTTTTTTTAGAATTGTTCAAGTAGAGCACAAAATTCCTGAACAGGCTGAATATTTTGAAGTTGGAACCGTTTGAATCAGATGAAAAATGTGGGAATTGTGGAACTTTGAAAAATGTCCCATTGATATCAATGGGAATTTCAGAAAACATTGGGAATTTCGGGAAAATTTGGAAATTTGGAATTTTTTCGAAAATGGTAAAAAACTCAAAATGACCTGAATGAGTTGAAATGGTTGATGTTGGAGTATTAACATTTCTAATTGAGAAATGGTATTACGGAATTCCTGGAATTTCAGGGAAAACAGGGAATTTTTCCAGTTTGGAAAAGAACTTCGTTTTTTGTCCTGATTAAGAGGAATGTTTGGACAGTAGAACGGTTGAAGTGGGTTGACAAATGTGGAAGTAGTCGCCAGAAAAAAAGGGTCAAAAAAAGGTTTGGAAAAACAGGAATTCTGGGAATTCCTGGAATTTTTTTTAACTTGAAAAAATTATCGTTTGAATGTCCAGAATGGTGGAATGTGTTGAAGGTGGAATGGTTTGAATCGGTTGAAAAATGTGAAAATGGTGGAAGTTTGAAAAATGGCCAATTCATTTTAAATGGGAAAAATGTTAAGTTAAAGTACCAATGATTGTCACACACACACACTAGGTGTGATGAAATTATTCTCTGCATTCGACCCATCACCCTTGATCACCCCCCTGGGAGGTGAGGGGAGCAGTGAGCAGCAGCGGTGGCCACGCCCGGGAATCATTTTTGGTGATTCAACCCGCAATTCCAACCCTCGATGCTGAGTGACAGGGAGGGAGGTAATGGGTCCCATTTTTATAGTAATGTCCCGGAAAACCTGGAATTCTGAGAATTTGGGGAATTTTTCAAGGGAAAGCCCGCGATTCCCGAATAGGCTGAACAGTTTAAAGTTGGAACGGTTAGAATCGGGTGAAAAATGTGGAAGGTAGAGCGCGCCAAAATCTGGAGAAGAAGAAATTGAAGAAGTTTAATAAAAAGATGAATTTTGGTGTAGAAAACGCTTTAAAGCATTCACACAATAATGATAATATAATAATAATAATAATAATAATAGATTTTATTTGTAAAAAGCTCTTTACACGGAGTAAACAACCTCAAAGTGCTACAGTGTATTAAAAAATAAATAAAATAAAAATAAAGATTATAAAAAATAAATAAAAATAAAACTAGTATGCATATATCTTAAAAAATGCTTTTTTTTTTAAATAAAAAAAGAAGGGTTTTTAAGCCTTTTTTAAAAGCATTCACAGTCTGTGGTGCCCTGAGGTGGTCAGGGAGAGCATTCCACAGACTGGGAGCGGCGGAGCAGAAAGCTCGGTCTCCCATTGTTAGTATTTTTGTCCTCGGAGGTTAGCCTGTCCGGAGCGGAGGTGTCGTGTGGAGGATTTGGGGGTGAGTAGTTCTTTGAGGTAGAGGGGGGCATTTCCATGGAGGCATATATGTTTCTTACCTAAACTGTCAATAAAATTAAAGTGCAAAAAAAAATACAGCGTCACCATTTTAGTCTTATTTTTTGTGCTTAGGAAACTTCCGTACGAGTTCAGCTCCACACTTCTTCTGTTTGTCTGATAGTGTCGTTACTGCCACACGTGGTGCAAAAGTGTATTGCAACTGAGTAATACACTTCGGCCCATACGAACCACAGCTGAGAAACTGGTATTTTTTGGCAGCCCTATGATTAAGAAACACGGATTAGCAAGGTTAAAGACGGTCAATTACGACAGAAATTGCTTCGAAATAATATGTATTTCATTTTTTTTTTTTTAATCGATTGAAAACAAGTTTATTACAGTGTGCCACTGAAGCTAGAACTACTACTGGCTATGTATTGAACCGGATTTTGATTGATTGATGGGGACTGCACGGAGAGGCAAATGGGGTCATTTTTGAAAGGGATATTTTGAAGGTCAGTGTTTTTCATTCATACACCATCCTTATTTGTTTGGCTGACGATTGCAAAAAAAAAACCCAAAAAATCTAAAGAAGCTGTCTTCATTTGACATGCACCTTTGTTCTTTGAGAGTTTCTGAATCATCACCTGCTCAGTAGTTCGTGAGTTCGAACCAAAGACTATAAAAATGGGACCCATCACCTCCCTGCTTGGCACTCAGCATCAAGGGTTGAAATTGGGGGTTAAATAACCAAAAATGATTCCCGAGCGCGGCCACCGCTGCTGCTCACTGCTCCTCTCACCTCCCAGGGGGTGAAAAAGGGGATGGGTCAAATGCAGAGGACACATTACACCACACCTAGTGTGTGTGTGACAATCATTGGTACTTTAACTGCCATGCAAGTGCAAGTGCAAACGAGTTTGACAGAGAAACTGCGAATGGCTCTTTAAATCAGTTATGGTTCCTTTGATCAGAAAAAGGTCCACCACACTCTTCTGTCCTGGCCGCCAAAAAGAAAAAGAGTCTTGACCCGGCTGGTGTTTACCTGCCGAAGATGCTGTGGTACTCCAGCAGGATTAGGTCTAGTTAAGCGAGTGAGACTTGAGAGAAAAGGGTCTGATTACGAGCTATAAAGTAGACATAAATCAAACATATTTTTACTACAAAGGGACATATTTACTCACATGCTGCATTGCAGCTGAACTGTACCTTGAAGGGAAATAACATCCATGTTGTCAATTTTCTCTTTGAAACGCAGTCGCCCTCTGCTGGACATTATGAAGAATGCACGTTTAATAATGCCAAGCTAAAAAACAAGAATACTGTAATAATAATAATAATAATAATGAGTGAGTATACACATGAAAAGCAACAGTATGATTTAAGTCAGTGTCGGTGTAGGACTTGGTCATTTCATGTTCTTTTCATGAATGGAAATTGAAGAACAAAAAAAAAAACGATGGGTTTGTTTTATTTTGAAATACAAAAAATAAATATAAAACAACACAACGTTGTTATTCTTTTTTGATTTGTCGAAGAGCAATAACTAGATCATAAAAACGTTTTGATGATTATTTTATATTTAATATAATCCCTAACATACAGAAACGGAAAACAGAACAAAATATGTATTTTTTCCCCCACATAGTCCGACACCGGAACCGGAAGTTGTAATAGGCAGGAAACTGACCCGTAGAAAAAAAACAAAAAAAACGTGTCGTATTGTAAATTGTAACCTGTGTCAGAAAGACCCGATGATGATCAATATATGTTTTTGTATACAAAACAATGTTTTCTCCCTACAGGCCAGTCCGCCGTCTTGTCTTTGAATAACAACTTTCGGTAGCGGTGTAATATTAAAAAAAAAACATTTATTTCGTTTGTATTGACAGGTGATTTGTATTTGTCTGTAAAATTAAAATAAAACCGTTTTTATAGGAAAAAATAACGCTTTGTTTCTTTATTTTTGTATTTCAAAATAATATTATAATAAACCAAATGTTTTTTTGTTTAATTCCCATTCATGAAAATAAAATTAAATGACCAAAACATACGCTAACTCTCATACGGAATTCACACCCCTGCAACTGCGCATGCGTAAAAATCCAAGGAATGCAGAAAGCATTTGGGCATGGATTAAGGACTCTTAAACGTCATTAAAGGCTATATTTTTGTATTTTAATATACTTGTTTCATACTACTGTAACCGAGGGTTTATATATGTCGCATATACTGTATAAAGCTACAAAATAACGAACGCAGAAGCTCCAGTTGTACACGAGGACCACTTTATTTCCTTTCTTTCAAAACCTCCGCTCCACCACAACGTGTCACCCCTTCCGCTCTTAGCGCCTTCAAAATAAGAGCTCAAGGCATATACTGTAAAACAGCTTATAACAGGAATTTAACATCACAAAGAGGCAAGCCTATAAAAATAGGTTACACTACTACACTTTATATTAGGTTATGGGTTATCTAAAATAATGGGCATTAATTACACAAGTGATTAACTGTTATTTTGCTTTTAAAAAGGGCTTGAAAACCCTTCTTTTTTTTTTAAAGGCTTTTTTTTTTAGATATATGCGTACTAGTTCTAGCAATTAGGCTGTTCTAGTTTTTATTTTTATTATCTTTTAATTTTTTATACACTGTAGCACTTTAAAGTTTTTTGCTCAATATAAAGTGCTTTTTACAAATACAATCTATTATTATTATTTTATCGGTGTGGTTTTATTTTGAAGGCCGGACATTAACGGCGACAGGATGCGTTAAGCCTTTTCGGCTTGTTACGTATTGAATTGATTGTGCAACAGTTGCCAGTTTAACTGCGTTTTTGAACGCCACTCACTCAGGGACACATTTGATTGGCCCAAATTACGACAATTGGGCAACATTCTGCAGGCTGATTAGCGATTATTAGTTATGTTATTTGGTAAATATAAGGTTCAGGATATTAGGTTGTGTTGTGTCAGGATAATTTTTTTGTGTAGTACTTAAACTTTTTTTTTTTTAAATAAAATAAAAATATTCAAAAAAGCCATTGATGACAAAATGAATAATCAATGCCTGTTAAAAGAAAAACAATCTCTACAAACTGTTCATCAAAGAAAAAACAAAAGAAGTCGAACAAAGATATAAGAGGTACAAAAACCCAAAATAATGATATTATAACAAGCAAATAAAAGGATTTTTTGAAGAGCCGAATCCGGGGATCGGCTATTCAAAAAATCCGATTTGCTTGCAGTCATGCAGCGACCAAATATATCTGATTAGCACTCCACACAAGTCAATAACATCAACAAAGCTCACCTTTGTGGATTCACGCACAGCATACAAAGTTTGATGGACAAAGAAGGAGTGGCATCAAACACGTCTTTCTGTGGCAGCATCAAGGAAAGTTGGACATGTAAACAAACTACGGTGCATTCAAGGACTTCCGAAATTAGGACAAAATGGCACTTGCCAAATACTCTCATCAGTGAAGCATGTTTAATGTAAACAGTGGGATTTCTAACAATTAGGAAGGTGTGTGTTATGTTTGTTCTCCTACAGAAACCATATTAAAACAAAATAATAGATTTTTTTCCCTCATCTTTTTCCATTTACATACATTTTTGAAAAAGCTCCAGGAGCCACTAGGGCGGCGCTGTAGAGCCGCGCGTTGCCGACCCCCGGCCTAATCAAACAAGGATCTTCAAAGTTGACATATCCTGATTACTTTATTGATGAAAATTGTGAAGATATGAGTAATGTAGTGAATTAATTAAATCGTTGGGTTTTTTTTGTAAATGTTGGTCCTAAGTTGGCTGTTGATATCCCAGGCATTGGAGTCGCAAAATCAACTATAGAAACAGAATTCTTCATCTCAGCTACAATTGAGCAAAAAGTGACAAATATTGTGCGGAAGTGTCAAAGTAGGAACTCCACTGACACACTTTCTACCTCTAACAACCAAAAAGCTGTGAAAACTATGATGCTGTGCTCCAAATTTGGATCATTTACGGAACTTGTGTGAGCCTATGGCTTTACACATTGCTATGTACATTATATATATATATATATATATATATATATATATATATATATATATATATATATATATATATATATATATCTCAAACAACCAAAAAGTTGTGAAAACTATGATGCTGTGCTCCAAATTTAGATCATTTACGGAACTTGTGTGCTACATACATTATATATATATATATATATATATATATATATATATATATATATATATATATATATATATATATATATCTCAAACAACCAAAAAGTTGTGAAAACTATGATGCTGTGCTCCAAATTTAGATCATTTACGGAACTTGTGTGCTACATACATTATATATATATATATATATATATATATATATATATATATATATATATATATATATATATATATATATATATATATATATATATATATATATATCTCAAACAACCAAAAAGTTGTGAAAACTATGATGCTGTGCTCCAAATTTAGATCATTTACGGAACTTGTGTGCTACATACATTATATATATATATATATATATATATATATAATGTATGTAGCACACAAGTATATAATGTATGTAGCAATGTGTACATTTATATATATATATACATATATATATTATATATATACATATATTATATATATACATTATATGTATGTATGTATATATATATTATATATATACATATATTATATATATACATTATATGTATGCATGTATATATATATATACATATACATTTATATATATATTATATATATACATTATATATATATATATATATATATATATATATATACATGTATGTATGTACATATACATATATATACACACATATACATATATATACACATATACATACACATATATATACACACACACACATATATATATATATATATATGTGTGTGTATATATATATAATATATGTGTATATATGTAATATATATGTGTATATATATATATATATATACACACATGTATATGTGTGTATATATATATATATATATATATATATATATATATATATATATATATATATATATATATATATATATATATATATATATATATATATATATTGCATTCTACTTTAGTTGCTTTATTGAGTTTACAACCCCCTGGCGCTGTGTTGTACTATTTTTGTACTGTTTCTGTACTTGTTTGGGATATTGTTTCTTTGCTTGTTTACAAATGTTGAATATTATAAATAAAGGTTTATATAAAAAAAAGTGCTCCACTGACTGCCATGGTATCAATATGACATTGGTTCAAAAAGTTATACTGAATATTGTAAAACCCTTCACTTATATATGTAACCTGTCATTCCAGACTGGCCTCTTTCCAAGTAAAATGAAAATTGCTTAGGTAACTCCGCTCTTCAAAAGTGTTAACAAACAGGCTTTTACTAATTACAGACCCATTTCTCTTTTGCCTCAGTTCTAAATAAATAAAAAAAATTTGATAAACTATTTAATTCTCGACTTGAAACGTTTCTTAAGAAACATCATATAATCAATGAGGGCCAGTATGCTTTTAGGTCCAAAAGAACAACCTCAATGGCGATAACTGAAGCAATTGAAGAAATTACTAATGCACTGGAGAACAAAAGATATGCAGTTGGTATCTTTATTCATCTAAAAAAAGCCTTTCATACCATTAATCATTCAATCCTACTAGATAAGATTGAAGGATGTGGAATTAGGGGGCTGGCTGGAGACTGGTTAAAAAGTTATGGAGGGTATAGTTTGTAAAAATTGGTCAATATTTATCAGATACTCTTGACATTGCTTGTGGTGTCCCCCGAGGGTCCGTGTTGAGGCCAAAACTGTTTAATGTGTAAATTAAATATTTTTTTAATACATCCAAGTACTGAAATTTATACTATTTGCAGACGACACAAATATATTCTACAGTAGTGATGACTATAATGAGCTCACAAATACAGTAAACAGGGAAGTAAACATAACAAAAAAAATGGATGGACACAAATATATTATCCTTGAATATAAATAAAACTAAGATAGTGATGCTTGGTAATCGCAACATAATTTCTGAACAGAAAATAAATGAGAATACATTTTTAGGACAAATAATTGATAGCAAACTATCATGGAAACCTCATGTCTGACACATTAAAACAAAAATCTCCAAAGGCCTCTCAGTTATAAACAAAGCAAAACTACACCTTAATGAAAATGCACTCCGTTCTTTATATTGCACCTTGGTACTCCTATTGTGTTGAAGTGTGGGGAAATACTTACCACAACACAATTCATCCTCTGATCTGTGCTCTCTTATAATGTTTCCTTACCATCATTGGTATATTGTCCATTACCATCGTTGGTATTGTTCTTTCTTCCTACATTGTTGCTACAAATTATTGTTAGTGTAATAATTATTGATACCTGTGGTGACGCCACCATGATAAAACATTGGTATAATAATCCTTTAACAAAGTAACACTGAAGCTCAATGTAATAATCACTGGGGGGTGCGATTAATACAATTTCTTCTTCCCGCATCCCTTACAGGCAAAACTGTATCATGTTTACATACTGTACATGCTCTTCTGCATTATATGAACTAACATTATTATATGTTGTCTACCTTGTACTTTTTCTGTGTCATTGCCTGAAATAAAATAAAATAAAACCCTTATAAATATTGAATTTACGGTAACATTTTTTAATGAAAGTTACACTCGACACCAGAAAGTAATTGTGTACATGTATTTTATTGACGGACAAACTGTTATTTATTGTGAAAACGGTTAGTGTGTAGCTTTTAACAAAGTGCGTGTGTAGTTTGTAAAATGTGAAATAACTACGTCAAAACTCGGGGTGTCCCGATAGAACTGTTTCACCTCCGATATCGTACAGATATTGGAGCTTTGAGTGTTGGTCGATATCGATCCGATACGATATCAGCACAAATCCTACATACCTTTATTATAAACCCTCCAGAATGGACCTATGCTGCCTTTCAATTGAAGTTGAGTGGTAATATTTTTTTCGGGTGACACCGAGTGGCCACAATAATTAATTTAGTCAAGCTTATGACACAGTGAGTTGAATGATGCGGACACGTTTGTTACTGGATACTTTTTAATGCCTTGGAGGCTTTGTATGTGTAATTAATATGCAGCTAGAAGTATTTGATACTTAATATTGACTTCATATTTTAGACTGCAATATTGTACAATTAAGGACACTTATTACATATGTCTAGCTTGCGTGCTCGTGTGTGCTTAGCTGCTGTGTAGCTCCTAGTAGCCTGTAGTACTGTAGTTGTGAATGATTTCAGTAAATCCTATTTGGATCAGGACACCCCTCGTCAAGACCAGCTAATTCGTTATTTTACGTGCTTGCATGTGTGTCACCATACGCTCATTGGAAAGTGTTATAGCTTGCGTTCTCCACAGACTATACTCTGGTATGTTCCGTCTGTCAAAGGTACGTAGCTGTTCTGCTGATAGTCCAACACATAAAGAGGATCCGCTATTGCTGAGGGATTAAAGCCGCTCTCAACCAGTTGAAACTTCTGCTGCTTTAAAGTGCTCGTCGTTTCCATGACGACCTGAAGGGACAAAGACAAAAAGCTGTTGACAATGTACAGTGTATCGTTTCAAAAGTTGCAGAACAGGTTTTGTGTACTTTTATTCATTCTTCACTTTTGGCTGGAAAAGAAAACATGACCAAAATACAGTGGAACTGTACTTGTACTTCGGTCAGACCAAGACAGAAATGTACAAAAACTGAAGC
Organism: Nerophis lumbriciformis; assembly: GCF_033978685.3. Taxonomy (NCBI): domain Eukaryota; kingdom Metazoa; phylum Chordata; class Actinopteri; order Syngnathiformes; family Syngnathidae; genus Nerophis; species Nerophis lumbriciformis. Next base: position 27,149,205 of record NC_084567.2, on the reverse strand, counting down.
AATTTTTACCATACAAAAAAATTACAGATGTCCGATAATGGCTTTTTTACTGATATCCGATATTGTCCAACTCTTAATTACCGATTCCGATATCAACCGATACCGATATATACAGTCATGGAATTAACACATTAGTATGCCTAATTTTGTTGTGATGCCCCGCTGGATGCATTAAACAATGTAACTTTACTATGAATTGATTAACGTGGACCCCGACTTAAACAAGTTGAAAAATGTATTCGGGTGTTACCATTTAGTGGTGAATTGTACGGAATATGTACTGTACTGTGCAATCTACTAATACAAGTTTCAATCAATCAAAAACAAGGTTTTCCAAAATAAGAGAACAACTTTAACTCCAGTTATGGAAAAAAGTCCCAACATTGCACTGCCATATTTATTATTGAAGTCACAAAGTGCATTATTTTTTTTAACACGCCTCAAAAAAAGCAGCTTGGAATTTGGGACATGAGCTCCCTGAGATAATCCTAAAACCCACTACAACTATGGGAAATACTATACTTTGACTTTCACAAAGTGCATTATTTTTTTTAAGCATGCCTCAAAACAACAGCTACAAAAACAATGAAGGCACACAGCTTCAGTCCAGAGTATACTAGAGCAGTGGTCCCCAATCACCGGGCCGTGGTCCAGTACCGGTCCGTGGATCGATTGGTACCGGGCCGCACAAGAAATAAAAAATAAATAAAAAAATAAATATATATATATATATATATTTATTTCTTATTAAATCAACATAAAAAACACAAGATACACACTCATTCACACAAAAGGGTTGTTTCTTTCTGTTATTAATATATCTGGTTCCTACATTATATATCAATATAGATCAATACAGTCTGCAGGGATACAGTCCGTAAGCACACATGATTGTATTTCTTTATGACCAAAAAAAAACCAAACAATAATGTTGTCCAGAAATTCGGGAGAAAGGTTGCCCCGGGAGATTTTCGGGAGGGGCACTGAAATTCGAGAGTCTCCCGGGAATATCGGGAGGTTGAAACCGATACTGATAATTTCCGATATTACATTTTAAAGCATTTATCGCCCGATAATATCGGCAGGCCAATATTATCGGACATCTCTAAAAATAATGCAAATCTATTTAATCTTTTCCAAAATTATGTAGTCTGCTGAGACAAAGCTTGAAGTCCTTATAACAACAGATATTGGGATTGCGGGGGTAGCCCAGCTGCATTCGGGCGGTAGGCGGGGTACACCCTTGACAAGTCGCCACCTCATCGCAAGGCCAACACAGATAGACAACATTCACACTCCTTATCAATGTTTTAGGTGTTCTTTGTGAATTTAACCCTTAAAATGCATACATCTAACAAAATATGCTCGATATGCACTGATTTTCTAAACCAATTATCAAATTACAGTATAGGTATTATAAAAACAAACATTTCTTTATTGTCCACTGCCTGCTCTTATTGTTCACAATTTGCAAACATATTTTATGGTTGAAAAGTGTTTGTCGATCATACACTTTTGTTTATGTTCCAACCCATTTACGAATTGTTGAGAGTCACCTATAGCGCTAGTTTAACACCCCACTTTCGTTGAGAACTGCGGAGGGAGATGTTGTCAGCACTGCCTGCAGGAGCAAAGGTCACCGCCTCTGTCCATGGTGCTGAGGACAGAGCACCATCAGACGGGGGCGTGGCAGTGCTGACGGCGAGACACAGCTGGCAGGTATTAGATTTCTGTATAATGCATATGTTCCTTGACTGCACTTAAATGTAGAGTATATGTAGAATATATTTATATTATTTATATATTATATATATAATATATTATATATATTATATTATTTATTATTATTACTGTATAACTGTGGTGCTGAATTTCCCCCAGGGATCAATAAAGTACTTTCTATTCTATTCTATTTCACACGTGGTACGTGTTAATCTAATCATCTGTTGTCTTTAACAGTAAGCGGCCGGGAGCAGGAGGAGAGAGAGGATACGGACGTGACTGAAAGGTCACGTTCTGCTGGAGAAAGACTTTTGATAACTATACTGTATGTACATTAAAACTTTGTTAAAACGGCACGCTTGGCTCCTGTGAAGTGTCTGTCAGTGGGACCGATAGGAAGCGACTTCCACAAGAACATTTAGGAACTGTGGAGCGCTGAATGTTTCTGGGTCTTTGCTTAGAGCACTGGTGTCAAACTCAAGGGCCGGGGGCCAGATCTGGCCCGCGACATAATTTCATCTGTCCTGCAAACACCTGTATATGATATGTGTCAATAAAGTACGTAATATTTTCTCACTAAATGTAATAGATTTTTTTTATGTCGACAGAAAAAATATATTTACTGCTTGAAATTGTATACCTTTAATAGTATCCAATATTGCAACAAATAATAATCCAGTTTTTTGTCTAAATAAAAATACTTAACTTTACAGCAAACTACCCATTAAATTAATACAAATTACAATCAATTTTACGTTGTTCTTTACAGCATATTACTGTAAATTAATAAAAAACTACAACTGTTTCTAGCGTTAAAATTCTGTTGACTGAGCTGCCAGTTTTTGACTGTAAAATATGCGGTTGTTGTTTTTAACGGTGTATTACTGTAAATGGAAAGATGGTCAACTAGAAAAACTGGCAGCTAAGTTGCCAAAATAAAAACTTGTACTGTTTTTCCAATAACAATATAATGTTGTAAAAACTTTAACACAAAAAGTCTGGCAACTATGCTGCCAGCTTTTTCCGTAACTTGTGTTCGTTTTGAAAGCAAGGACAGGGAAAGTGCTGATAAGAATAAAGAATACATTTACGCAATATATTTATGTAAATAATAAATAACAGCAAAAACAACAAAGCTGAGCTTGAGCTTTTAATAAAAAAAGACTAAAGTGTAATACATTGGATTGTATTAAAAACTTAAAATAGATCGGTCTAAATTGCACTTATTAAAGATAAAAAACTTCAATTTTAACTGGGATTAACTACGGACAAAATGTGATTGATCGTATTTAATATTTGAATGTGGGATCTGAGCCGAGGATGTCGTAGAGGATTGTGCAGCCCTTTGAAAAAAAAATATATGTATATTTTTTTATTAAATCAACATAAAAAACACAAGATACACTTACAATTAGTGCACCAACCCAAAAAACCTCCCTCCCCATTTAGTACTGGTACCTAAATGGTACCGTATGCACGAGGAACTACACGGTACCAGACCCCCTCGGCCTCTTTGACGGCCACGTCTGGTCCATGTACTTGAAACACAAGAAAATAACTCATTCACATAATTTTACAGCCCTATTATTATGTTATCATTATTATTTAATTGGCAGAATTTGCGAGAATTGGCAAAAAAAAAAAAAAATCGCAAAATTCTGGAGGGTCTGTAAATTTGAAAGAAGAAAGACAAACAGCAAATTGAAATGATTTGTTATAAAAGGCCAACAAAGAATGCATATTTTGCATTCTCTGATTCTTACCTGAAGTCTTATAAAAAGGGGTTGAGCGTAAGTGGGTAAATCCGTCACCACATGCTTAAAAAGTTTGTTCCCATCAAAAGTGAGGCCTGGTCTTAAAATCATGGCAGCCATTCCTGCTCTTCCTTCATGTCCTGTTAAAAAAACAAAAACATGGTTTAGTGTTCTTATTATCGCTCTCCGGCGTAAAAGTTTTAATAATCCTCAAACAATCTTGTGACTTCTGTCCCGTTTCACTTAATCTGTGTCCTATTTAGCAAATAACTACTCATCGTTATTGTTATTGTTATTTGCTTGGGTTTTTGATGCCCCCATTAAACCTCCAGATGAATGAGCAGTAAGAGAAAGGGCAAATCTACTCTGGCAATAAAAGGCATACAGTTCTGCTGTATTACGGGACTGAGCTACAGACCAGGACAGGAAAAATAATCCCTTCTGGGTTTGCAAATAAAAAAATAAGCAATCCAACATTTCTGGTTGTGTTTTTTTTGACATAGCTATACAATGTACCGGATTTTCCGGATCATAGGGCGCACCAGGTTATAAGACGCACTGCCGATGAATGGTCTATTTTCGATCTTTTTTCATATATAAGGCGCATTGAATGTGGGCTTTGTACCGAGGATGTCGTTGTGGCTTGTGCAGCCCTTTGAGACACTTGTGATTTAGGGCTATATAAATAAAGATTGATTGATTGATTGATTGAAGGAGTCATATAATTAATTTTTTTTCTAAATGGAAAACACTTCCTTGTGGTCTACATAACATGTAATGGTGGTTCTTTGGTCAAAATGTTGCATAGATTATGTTTTACAGATCATCTTCAAGCCGCTTTCTGACAGTCGCTTCAGGATGCGCCGTTTTGTGGGCGGTCTTATTTACGTGGTGCACCTTCAACAGCGTCTTTTCTCCCGTCATCTTTGTTGTAGCATGCAAGGACGGGAGTGGAAGAAGCGTCAAAAGGTGGAGCTACCTGTTTTAATGACATTCAGACTTTACTTCAATCAATAACGGAGCAGCATCTCCTCATCCGTGTCCCGTGAAAAACCTTCCGACCGTAACTCGTAAATAAATAAAGTTCCTTGGGTGAATAATATAAACTCACTACACCGGTATGTTTTAGCGCTTTCATGGCGAGTTTACTGACAGATATAAGTAAGAACTTTACACTACTTTATATTAGAAATGGCAACAGCGGTGGATGAATGTCCTATAACAAGAAGATAGAGAAAAAAGAAGAATCTTATCGACTACGGTGTCCGCACGGACTACAAAGGCGGACGCGCGCAATTTTTCAGGACTTATGCAGATCCCAAATACAGATCAGCAGGTAGCAGAAGGTAAGAACAGTTGCTTTTGCATAATATTGCGAAACAAAACGCCAGATAATACGTCTTACCTTATACACACAACATAATAATACTCATAAGTTGAAGCACAGTACAATCCATCGAGCGGTGCGGCTTCATAGCTTGCCAAAATTGTACTAAAACATTTTGATAGATTTTTGTGCGCTGTGTGTAATGTTCTATATTTTCAATGGAACATACAAAATGTTGGTGTTTACTTGAGTCATATTGCAGTCTACACATATCTCTTGTGTGTGACTGCCATTATATTGTAGTCTACATCTAACCTGCCATCTACTGGTCACACTTATCATTACACCAAGTACCAAATAAAATAGCTTCGAGGTCGGTAAGTAAAATCAGAATTATTCCATACATTAGGCGAAACCGAGGATTTTAAATGCGCCTTACAGTCCGGAAAATACGGTAAACCAAAAGCCAGGGAAAACATTGAAAACGTGAGTGAAGTGAGTATTTGATCCTTAAGTGGAATGTAGCTTCTAAGTGTTTTGAGGCGGTCGCTTGGCAACTCCCACTAATACAGGTAACTGGTTTCCAATCGGATAATCTATGTGCGTAAATCAAAACCTTAAACAGTCTAACACGATTTCCATTCTAAATGTTGTAAAAAGCTGGTTTCAACTGAACTTATAATATGTCTGTTTTCTTTAGTACATAGTAGCTGAAAAAGACAATAAGGCTTCTTTAATTTTTAAATACAGACGTCCGTCACCACATCATCCTTTAATAATTGCAGTTCCACTACACACTGGATTAAAAAAGAAAAACATGTAAACAAATCCTACATATTTTATCCGAAATAAATTGTTAAACCGCTAAGTTTTATGTCTTATACGTATTACAGTGCAGTATTTGTATTTACGTCAGCACGCCTGCAGGAGCAAAGGTCACCGCCTCTGGCAATGGTGTCGAGGGCGGAGCACCCTCAGCTAGGGGCGGGGCATGTGCGGGACGGCGAGACACAGCTGGCAGGTGATTAGATTTCACAGGTGGTACGTATTAATCTAATCATCTGTTGGCTTTTAACAGCGAGCGAACAGCGGAGGAGGAGAAAACTGGAGAAAAGCTACATGAAAAATTGTGCTTGATATATGCGTGAAAAAAATAAAACTGTTAACCGGCACGCCTGGCTCCTGTGACGTGATATCCGTGGAACGGGTAGGGATCGACTTCCACAGTATCATTTGCTATTTTAATGTTGCGGTGTTGATAATGATATTCACCAAGCAGGACTTCTGTTTCCGGGTTAAGAGTGAACATTTCACGCAAGATGTACCAGTAATGGTGTGCAACTTAATGCTGACAAGGCTGCTATCAGCTGTCTGGGCAATGTTAATTGGAGATGATCTCTGTTCATCTTCAACATGACATTGGTGAGCCTTGTGAGCAATGTGGAAGGACAACACAGGAAAAGCAATGCTAGCAACATGGAATGCTAACAACACAGCTGACGGTCGTATCTGCGACTGTCGAGCTGACAACATTTCGGCAGAACATATTTGAGACAACGCCGCCATACCGATATCTTTTGATGTGCCTTTGTTATGGTGGTTTGCTCTTCTTTGTTCAAGATACCGGTATATACCGTACATCGCTATTCGGCCTAAAAATACCAGGATATAAGTTTTAGTCCATAAGATGGCGCCGTTGTAGTGGCTGCTGGTGGCAGGAGCTCTGTGCTCTTGTATCATCATTTTCTGTTCCTGACAGGGGTGTAACAATACGTGTATTTGTATTGAACCGTTTCGGTACGGGGGTTCCGGTTCGGTTCGGAGGTGTACCGAACGAGTTTCCACAGACATATTAAGTAGCGTAACGCACGTTGTGTAAACAATGCACACCGGGGCACAACACACCGCATGCTAGCAGCTAACAGGCTACGATAGACTGACCATACGTCCTCTTTTCACCGGACATGTCCTCTTTTGCTGAGCTGTCAGGGCGGAGTTTCTTAAATGCCTCAAATGTCCGGCATTTTGAGTTAGGGTTGCGTGTATTTTCAATGTACGTTCAGGGTTAAGAAGGGGTTAAAAACAAAACAAATTGTGCGCTCAGCAGCATTCGTGAGGGAGGGGCAGAGACAGAGAGAGCGAGAGAGTTATGATAAACGCGCATGCGTCGCCAGGCTCTGCTTTTTATCCATAGATTTCAGATTTAATATTTTATTATCTATAGCAGGGGTGTCATAAGTGTGCCCCGGAGGCCATTTGCAGCCCACAGCTAATGTTTTAAAGGCCCACGGCACATTCTAAAAATACTACTAAAATAAACAAAAACATAACAAAAGTGAAATAAAAAAGCTTAAAGGTTAAATGTAATGTAGAAAAAGTTGCAATGTTGACTAATAAAACAAAGCTGTTTTTTTTTCTTTCAAACTGTCATTGCTCAAAACATAACATTGAATGAAAATCAATGTTATTATGAATTATTGACCTATCCAAGGTTCCGATTACTTCACATCAAATATTCCACTAAGAAAAATATTTTTGGTGGAAGATTTTGCAAATTTGGTAAATAAATAACCCAAAAATGTATATTTTGTTGTTTTCTTACTGTACCGAAAATGAACCGAACCGTGACCTCTAAACCGAGGTACGTACCGAACCAACATTTTTGTGTACCGTTACACCCCTAGTTCCTGATGTTTCCCTCTTGTTTATGTGGGTTTTTTTTGCCTTTTGGTTCGGGACCCTTTGGGACTGTGCGACAAGGGGGTGGCACTTTCGTGACTTATGGGGTGCTTTTTTGTGAACTTCTGTATCTGCCTCCCAGGAGCCTTTTGGCCATGGAGACCAGCTGTTGGGTCTCTGTCACACCAGAGTCCGTTTGGAGAGACTGGAGGAGATGCGTGTGAAGAGACAGAGCAGCGGAGCTAGCGCTGAGCTCCGGGACGGGACGGGGGGTATGCAGCTGAGCCGCATCAGAGTGATCAAAGAGCTGCATGCGGCTCCGGAGCCGCGGGTTCCCGACCCCTGCCTTAGACCCATCCTCGCTCATCCATGCGGACTGGACACTGGCCGAGAGTTAGTGGGCGGCCGAGGGTGGAGCCCTCTCTTGATTGCTTTGTTGGGTCCTCTCCTGTCTCTGGCCATGCTCCCGCCCCACCCCAATAGACGATGGCGCGGAACACTGCAGAAGCCACCACATTGTATATGGGTGTTTTTGTTTGGTTGCTTGTCGTGTGTACGCAATATATATTATTAGTTAATAATAAAAAATGTGTTGTTGTTTTACTTTTGTAGCTGTATATAGAAATGGCACTGTTGGGTTGACAGCTGGTTGCCTCAGCTCTGCTCTTTTAATGTCTTTATTGTCCTTTGTGTTATTTGATTTTTCCCTCTTACACACATGTTTATGTGTGCTATGGCTACGAGTTTTTTTCCTTGGCCTCAGTCTGGACCCCCTCTCCAGGGGCCCAAGCTTAGACTGATTTTTTCTTTTTTTTAATCCCCCCCCAGTGTTTACCTGTTCCTCACCTTTTTTGTAAGGGCCGTCGGAAATTGGCAGACCCGTCAGCGATCCTGTTCTGTCTCCCTGTAATATTTGTCTGATCTTGAATGGAATTGTGCTGAAAATCTTAATTTCCCCTCTGGGATGAATACATGACTTCTGATTCTGATTGCCCAGACCTAGTGGTCATGTTGTAGTGGTCGGGTGACGGCCATAGTAATGACACTTGGAGGATCCTCTGGGCTAGCAGTGAGAACTGTAATCTACAGGTACAGTAGAACACACTCAAGGATACTACCGTATTTTTCGGACTATAAATCGCAGTTTTTTGAATAGTTTGGCCAGGGGTGCGACTTACACTCAGGAGCGACTTATGTCTGAAATTATTAACACATTACCGTAAAATATCAAATAATATTATTTAGCTCATTCACGTAAGAGACTAGACGTATAAGATTTCATGGGATTTAGCGATTAGGAGTGACAGATTGTTTGGTAAACGTATAGCATGTTCTATATGTTATAGTTATTTGAATGACTCTTACTATAATGTTACGTTAACATACCAGGCAAGTTCTCAGTTGGTTATTTATGCCTCATATAACGTACACTTATTTAGCCTGTTGTTCACTATTCTTTATTTATTTTAAATTGCCTTTCAAATGTCTATTCTTGACGTTGGGTTTTATCAAATACATTTCCCCAAAAAATGCGACTTATACTCCAGTGCGACTTATATATGTTTTTTTCCTTCTTTATTATGCATTTTCGGCCGGTGCGACTTATACTCCGGAGCGACTTATAGTCAGTTAAATACGGTATATTGGGTGAACCGAGTGTAATGTTCAAGTTTAGAGGGATTTGATGATTAAAAAAAACATATTTAGAAGGTCATTAACAATTTGTTATACTCCAAATAGGAAAATATTCCTTTAATAATAATGAATCCTACTTTCCGGAAATTTGGTAGCACCAATTAACTGTGATAAACAAATGACGACTAATACTTAGACACATTTTTAGATTGGTTTCATGTCAGATGTAAACTATATTTTCATAAATAATGAGTGATGAGTGAATATTAACTTATGATTGGAACTGTACCTGGTACTGCCACTCCATACACATTGACTTCCTGAACAAAATCCAGTAAACCAAGAGTCTCTGCCACCTCTGTTGTTGCTACATTTTCACCTTTCCACCTGAATAAAAAAAAACAAACAAAAAAAACAATTTCAATAAACAGAAAAAGCCATTCAATAACTGAAAAGGTGATAAAATACAGTCAAACTAGTCGATAGCGGCCACAAAAATGTACCCCACAGAGAAAAGTAGGGTTATAAAACTTGTCTATAGCGGCCACCTGTATAATGCGGCCACTTATTTTGCATCTTGGAACACTTTTTTTTTTTTTTTTAAACTACGTATAGCATCCAACGGTCCAATAATATTAGTTTATTTAGTTTATTATTTCTTTGGTCAGTGGTCAACAAAATAAACAGTTTTACATTCATAAATTGACAATTTTACAGACCGAAAGACTTTAGGCTGAAGATATCAGTATCGGCGATATTAGCCCTGTATTTACTTCGTATCGAATCTGTCATGATCCCCACATGACAGTTTTGGTCCCTGTCACATTGTGTTTTGTATTTTTCTGTTTCAGTGCTCCTTCCTTCCTTGTTGCCCACTTCCTGTGGAAACGCTGATGAGGCACACAAGTCCGTTGTTGCAAATAAAGACGCTGTATATATGCCAGTCCTGCTCTTTGGATAATTTTTGCATTTCTTTTCATATTTTTGCCTGACTTCAAATGTTATATTTTTACCTGTGGTAGACTGTTCATACCACACTGGTGCTGCCTGCTTTTGCTGCTTCGAAAACAATTGAATTAGCATTTTACTTGCACCTCGTCTCCTGTCTCTGCCTCCTGGGCTCACGTCAACAACAGCCACGCGAGTTCCTCACAGGATCGATACCAAAATCCCCAGCAAATACATTTGCGGTACCGTAAGTACTACACTTACACCAGTAATTCTTAAACTTTTTTCACCAAGTACCTGCTCAGTGGCCTTGTGGTTAGAGTGTCCACCCTGAGACTGGAAGGTTGTGAGTTCAAACCCCGGGTCATTCCAAAGACTATAAAAATGGGACCCATTGCCTCCCTGCTTGGCACTCAGCATCAAGGGTTGGAATTGGGGGTTAAATCACCAAATGATTCCCGAGCGTGGCCACCGCTGCTGCTCACTGCTCCTCTCACCTCCCAGGGGGTGAACATGTGGATGGGTCAAATGCAGAGGGTAATTTCACCACACCTAGTGTGTGTGTGACTATTGTTGGGACTTCAACTTAACTTAACTTTACCACCTCAGAAAAATGTGGCTTTCCATATACCATCATTATGACTAACATTAATATACAGTAGCGTAGTAGGCCTAAGTATTCATTAAAAACAAGGCAGAGGGTTTATTTAACAATCAACTGTGATTGAATACTTAAGTGATTATTTGGCGTACCACTCGATGCCTATGCCAACGGGCACTACTCTACCTCGTTTGTTCTAAAACTTTCAACCAATCAGCAAGCAGCAGGTCTCTACTCTCGCCGTTTTTAGTACCATTACTAACATCTCATCCCTCGTGTTTACCAATTTAACACTTTCCGTGTCCGCTTTTGCGGTTTCACTTGAATGGTCGCTACAGACAGCTTTAACCAAATACATCAGCTAAGAAATAAATGGGTGATGAGAAATAATGAATCAATATTTTCTATTATTTGTATTGTATGCCACTGTACCTAAAGGTGTCTCCCACTCGGTCTTTGAAAGAGATGAAGCCCTCGTGGTCCTCAGCCATCAGGTCCCCTGTGTTCATGTAGACGTCTCCCTTCACAAACACGTTCCTTATCAGCTTGTTCTCGGTCAGCTGCTTGCTTCCGGCGTAGCCAAAGAAAGGGCTGAGGGCGCTTACTTTTGAGAGTAATAGCCCCGTCTCACCTGAGAAATCCAAAGAAAATGAATAATATGGTTGCCAGCAATGATATTTACACTACTCACAAAAAAAGTTAGGGATATTCAACTTTTGGGGACATTTCAAGATGCAGTCACAATGCACTAGCACCTTCAAGGTCAAATTTAATAAAACTTGAGCTCAACTTTTGAATTAATATTGCAGAACTTTTTGCAAAAACGTGCTGTTCTGTAACAAATAGCTGAACGGCAAAATTTGAAACAGGTTTGTGATCCATGACTAAAACTAGATATGTCCGATAATATCGGACTGCCGATATTATCTTTTGCTTTAAAATGTAATATCGGAAATTATCGGTACCGGTTTCAAAATTATCGGTATCAAAAAGTAAAATTTAAGACTTTTTAAAACGCCGCTGTGTACACGGACGTAGGGAGAAGTACAGAGTGCCAATAAACCTTAAAAGCACTGCCTTTGCGTTTTCACACACACAAGTGAATCCATGCATACTTGGTCAACAGCCATACAGGTCACACTGAGGGTGGCCGTATAAACAACTTTAACACTGTTACAAATATGTGCCACACTGTGAACCCACACCAAAGAAGAATGGCAAACACATTTCGGGAGAACATCCGCACCGTAACACAACATAAACACAAAAGAACAAATACCCAGAATCCCTTGCAGCACTAACTCTTCCGGGATGCTACAATATACACCCCCCCGCTGCCCCGTATCCCTCCAAAACCCCGCCCACCTCAACCTCCTCATGCTCTCTCAGGGAGAGCATGTCCCAAATTTCAAGCTGCTGTTTTGAGGCATGTTAAAAAAAAAAAATGCACTTTGTGACTTCAATAATAAATATGGCAGTGCCATGTTGGCATTTTTTTTTCCATAACTTGAGTTGATTTATTTTGGAAAACCTTGTTACATTGTTTAATGCATGCAGCGGGGCATCGCAACAAAATTAGGCATAATAATGTGTTAATTCCACGACTGTATATATCGGTATCGGTTGATATCGATATCGGTAATTAAGAGTAACCTACTCAGTGGCCTAGTGGTTAGAGTGTCCGCCCTGAGATCGGTAGGTTGTGAGTTCAAACCCCGGCCGAGTCATACCAAAGAAAATGGGACCCATTGCCTCCCTGCTTGACACTCAGCATCAAGGGTTGGAATTGGGGGTTAAATCACCAAAAATGATTCCCGGGCGCGGCCACCGCTGCTGCCCACTGCTCCCCTCACCTCCCCAGGGGGTGATCAAGGGTGATGGGTCAAATGCAGAGAATAATTTCACCACACCTAGTCTGTGTGTGATAATCATTGGTACTTTAACTTTTTAACTTTTAATATCGGCATATCGGATATGGGCAAAAAAGCCATTACCGGACATCTCTAACTAAAACACACTCCTTCCAGGCTTTTTTTGTGATTGTTGATGTGACGGTTCAAACACCTGCCGCCACACACTGCTCTGCGCTCCGCTGAGCGCCCTTCTGGACACGCCCACGGGCGTTCTTCTCCTGCCGCGCAGCGCCACACACTCTGTAATCGTCATACCTGACGCTGATGAAGACTCCACTGCCTTCTTAAGCCAGCACGTCCTGCGTTCCAGTGCCAGAACGTAGCTACTTGTACCTGTTCAGTAAGCCCTACACGTCTCTAGCTTTCCTCGCCTATGTGCTTCCTCGTTCTCCGTGTTTCCACTCCTCTGTGCTCATTGTGTCTTGTCCTGTGTCGTCTTTTCGCAGCTCCTCTTCATTCCCTGGTTTTGAGATGTGTGTCTCGTCTCCCTGGATTCCCTCTGGACTTCTTGCTGCCTCCCTGGATCTCGACCTTTCGCCTGCCTCCGGACTACGACGCCTTGCTCCAGCCCTTGACCTCTTGTCTGCCCACGGACCTCCGAGCCTGCCTTGCCCTCTCTGGACTTCCGCATCTTTCACAACACGCACCATCAACACCTTCCGGTAACACTCACCAAGTAATCGCTTCACATAGTCACACACCACTTATTTGAGTTAATTACACACGTCACTCTCTTGTGTTAATAAACACGCAGCAAGCTCAACGACGTCCCTGTCTCCTTCCTCACTGTACCGTTATAGCTGAGGCCTAAAATACTTGAATTTGCGTCAGTTATCCACAAGGTTGGGCAAAAGTTGTGATCTTTTGAGGCCTTTCAGAGTGGGAATTTCACAATTTGTTGACATAACTGTCAAGGCAGTTATTATGACAAATACATCTGGGTTAAAACCTAACAATTCACGTTAATCAGTTACAGACTTACACTCGCCAACGCCCATGAACAGACGCATGCACACACACCATTTGAAACGCAAACAAATAAGAATGTTCAGTATTCCACGTTTATACGTAAATTCTAACTAGTTTTGTCAAATGATGATTTTTTTTTCATTTTTTAACAACTTTAGTGATATTATATTTATTTATACAATTATTTGTATTGGTGTTTATTTGAAGGTATTTAACAATACAAGGTCTAAGAGGGAACAGTGATAGATGAGAGCCACGCTGACATGAACATTCACTGGGATTAGGTGAGGGCAGAGAGAGAGAAGGGGCTGTAATTCAGCAACATATGTTGAAGACATATGGTAAAAGGATGTCCCGATCAACACTTTCGGCCTCAAATCCTGATCTGATTTATTGGCCTCAAATCCGATCCGATACTTTGACAATAGCTTATGGAACTGAAAAGGTTTAAGAGCAAGTAACCAGAGTAAACACAACACATTTTCATAAAGCTTATCCTACTACCGTATTTTCCGGACTATAAGGCGCATTTAAAATCCTTTTTTTTCTCCTCAAAACTCGACAGTGCGCCTAATGTACGGAATAATTTTGGTTTTGCTTACCGACCTCAAAGCTATTTTATTTGGTACATGGTGAAATGTGAAGTGTGACCAGTAGATGGCAGTCAAACATAAGAGATACGTGTAGACTGCAATATGATGGCAGTCACACACAATAGATAGGTGTAGACTGCAATATGACTCAAGTAAACAACACCAACATTTTATATGTTCCATTGAAAATATAGAACATTACACACGGCGCTCAAAAATCTATCAAAATGTTTTAGTACGACTTTGATAAGCTATGAAGCCGCACCGCTTGATGGATTGTACTGTGTTTCAACATACGAGTATTATTATGGTGTGTGGATAAGGTAAGACAAATTATCTGGCGTTTTGTTTCGCAATATTATGCAAAATCAACTTTTCTTACCTTCTGATACCTGCTCATCTGTATTTGGGATTTGCGTAAGTCCTGAAAAATTGCGCGCATCCGCCTTTGTAGTCCGTGGGGACACCGTAGTCGACAAGCTTCTTATTTTTCTCTATCTTCTTGTTATGGGACATTCATCCTCCGCTGTTGCCATTTCTAATATAAAGTAGTGTAAAGTTCTTACTTATATCTGTCACTAAACTCGCCATGAAAGCGCTAAAACATACCGGTGTAGTGAGTTTACATTATTCACCCACGGAACTTTAGTTATTAGAGAGTTCCGGTCGGACGGTTTTTCACGGAACACATTTTCGGCGGATGAGCCACAAATGAGGAGATGCTGCTCCGTTATTGATTGAAGTAAAGTCTGAATGTCTTTAAGACAGTTAGCTCCATCTTTTGACACTTCTTCCACTCCCGTCCTTGCACGCTACACCGCTACAACAAAGATGACGGGGAGAAGACGCTGCCGAAGGTGAGCCACGTAAATAAGACCGCCCACAAAACGGCGCATCCTGAAGCAACTGTCAGAAAGCGGCTTGAAGATGATCTGTAATACATAATCTATGCAACATTTTGACCAAAGAATCACCATTACATGTTATGTAGACCACAAGGAAGTGTTTTAGATTTAGAAAATAAAAAAAATAAAATGACTCCTTTAATGCGCCCTATAATCCGTTGCGCCCTATGGTCCGGAAAATACAGTCAATTTCAAATTTGCAAGTATTGTTGTAACTCTCATGATTTATTAATAAATGTGTGGCATTGATTGCTACATACATTTTTTCTACTAAATAAAGTGGTTAGTGCACAGTACCTAAACAAAAACTACGATTGGCGCCTATTTAAATCATTTGGATTTTGCCCTAAAAGCCTTCCTGTATCCAGAGATGTACTTCTTGACTTTGTAAACAATAACAAAAACGACCAAAACAATGGGACAAAGCTGTGGTAAACATTTTTTCAAACATAATTTTGGGACATTAAACAAATACATATATTTGAATACATGTCAATTATTTCCAAAAAATTGGTACTAGTTTTAGCAACCCTTCCGTCTGGTTTTATTTAAAAGAGAAATTTGCTAGCGAGCAGACCAGTAGGAGTCTCCTCACTCATCTTTACAATACATATGAATTTATGGGGCACTCTTACCCTTCTTCACACGCTGACAGAAACCAAACTGATCTTTCATTGGCTGGTCTTTCTTCATGTCATACTTTACCAGATCATACTTGAACAGGAGCTGTGCAAAAGAAAATGGTATTATATTAGGCAGTGACATAATCTAAATATGTCTTTCTTGGTATGATGGAACACATTTAAGTCAACATCCTTCAGACTCATGCCAACTAGGGATGGGCAATATGGCCTAAAATCTACATTGCAGTATTCTATAGCCTCCTGTGACGTGTGTATACAATGAAAAAGGAAGATTACCTCCAAATTCTTCAGGACAACCTAAAATCATCAGCCCAGAGGTTGGGTCTTGGGCGCTGTTGGGTGTTCCAACAGGACAATGACCCCAAACACACGTCAAAAGTGGTCAAGGAATGGCTAAATCAGGCTAGAATTAAGGCTTTAGAATGGCCTTCCCAAAGTCCTGACTTAAATGTGTGGACAATGCTGAAGAAACAAGTCCATATCAGAAAACCAACAAATTTAGCTGAACTGCACCAATTTTGTCAAGAGGAGTGGTCAAAAATTCAAGCAGAAGCTTGCCAGAAGCTTGTGGATGGCTACCAAAAGCGCCTTATTGCAGTGAAACTTGTCAAGGGACATGTAACCAAATATTAACATTACTGTATGTACATTTTCAGTAGACCCATAATAAATTAATAAAAGAACCAAACTTCATGAATGTTTTTTGTGAACAACAAGTTTGTGCTCCAATCACTCTATATTAGAAAAAAATAAGAGTTGTAGAAATTATTGGAAACTCAAGACAACCATGACATTGTTCTTTACAAGTGTATGTAAACTTTTGATGCGACTGTATATATATATATAAACACACACACACACACACACACACACACACACACACACACACACACACACACACACACACACACACACACACACATGTGTATATATATACCGGTACATATATATATATATATATATATATATATATATATATATATATATATATATATATATATATATATATATATATGTATGTATGTATGTATACATATGCATATATGTGTGTGTATATATATATATATATATATATATATATATATATATATATATATACACACACATATATATATAAATAAATACATAAGTATACATAGATAGATAGATAGATAGATGATAGATAGATAGATAGATAGATAGATAGATAGATAGATAGATAGATAGATAGATAGATAGATAGATAGATAGATAGATAGATAGATAGATAGATGGATAGACAGATGGATAGATAGATAGATAGATAGATAGATAATTTAGTATGTAAATAGTAATAGAAGCATTTTAAAACGAGTAACAAGCTTCCAATTTAGTTGCTGACGTATGGGGTAACATATTGCGTCTTTTCCAGTTGTATTATTTTATCAAAACTATAATTGATCTACTTGCTAATTTACTGTTAATAGCTGGTTACTTTCTGTTGTAAGATGTTTCTATCTAAACCAGGAGTGTCAATCTTAGGTACGGGCATTATCCGAACGCAAAATGAGCTTGCTAAATATAAAAATGAGCAAAATAGTTTTAATGAAATAAACTGCTGTTCTAAATGTGTCCACTGGATGTTGCAATAGCAATTTCTGTGTATCCTCTGCTGCAAGAGTGTGCATGACTTCAGACGGGCGGAGCTATCTATGTGCAGTGTTTGGACACCATGTACTTACAGTATTTTTCGGACTATAAGTCGCAGTTTTTTTACATAGTTTGGCCGGGGGTGCGACTTATACTCAGGAGCGACTTATGTGTGAAATTATTAACACATTACCTTAAAATATCAAAATATATTATTTAGCTCATTCATGTAAGAGACTAGACGTATAAGATTTCATGAGATTTAGCAATTAGGAGAGACAGATTGTTTGGTAAACGCATAGCATGTTCTATATGTTATAGTTATGTGAATGACTCTTACCAAAATATGTTACGTTAACATACCAGGCACGTTCTCAGTTGGTTATTTATGCCTCATATAACGTACACTTATTCAGCCTGTTGTTCACTATTCTTTATTAATTTTAAATTGCCTTTCAAATGTCTATTCTTGGTGTTGGGTTTTATCAAAAAAATGTCCCCAAAAATGCGACTTATATTCCAGTGCGACTTATATATGTTTTTTTCCCCTTCTTTATTATGCATTTTCGGCCGGTGCAACTTATACTCCGGAGCGACTTATAGTCCGAAAAATACGGTACTTACTATTACCCCAATGGGAGAATTTAAAAACTCTGCCAGACTCAATTCCACCCATTTGACTGATAAACATTAGCACATCATTTATTCAGAAAGTATAACTAACGACAAATGAAGATAGAATACTATTAACCGCAACATGTAAAGTGTGGAAAAAAAACCCCATCATGATTTGTATATTTTTAGAATGTGCTTGGTTTATTTCTAAACAAAGAAAACTATCTGAAGTTGAAGCTATATTTATTTTTAAGTTATCATGCCATGATTTTACCAGTCCCCCCCACTAGATTTCCCCTCATGTGGCCCCTAAGCTAAAATGAGTTTGACACCCCGATCTACACTTACATTTAAATGTAATAATGTTGCGCCTTTTATTAATTAAATTAAAATTATAATGAGTTCTGACCACCTTCCTTAAAAAATCTGAAAGGGGTTCCAACTGTTTAAGACTAATGTCCACACATATTCAATCCATATTTGATTAGAGGACAAGCCTACCTTTGAAATACTGAACAGAGAACATTGTGTTTAACAGTAACTTATCGCCCAGAAAAGACGGTCTAAGAATAGCTGCGGTCAGAGGATTTAAAGCTAAATACATCCTTGTAACCTCCCTGGCTCAGCTTTAGTGGTGGTAATACCTATAGCTTTGTTGTCCATGACCTCCACATGTCAAGACATGCACCTGGGGATAGGTTGATTGGCAACACTAAATTGGCCCTAGTGTGTGAATGTGAGTGTGAATGTTGTCTGTCTATCTGTGTTGGCCCTGCGATGAGGTGGCGACTTTTCCAGGGTGTACCCCGCCTTCCGCCCGATTGTAGCTGAGATAGGCTCCAGCGGCCCCCCGCCACCCCAAAAGGGACAAGCGGTAGAAAATGAATGGATGGATGGATATTATTATTATTATAATAGCCATATTATATATATATATATATATATATATATATATATATATATATATATATATAATATATATATATATACACACATACATATATATATATATATATATATATATATATATATATATATATATATATATATATATATATATATAATATACACACATACATATATATATATATATATATATATATATATATATATATATATATATATAATATACACACATACATATATATATATATATATATATATATATATATATATATATATATATATATATATATATATATATATATAATATATATATATACACACATACATATATATATATATACATATATATATATATATATACATATATATATATATATATATATATATATATATATATATATACACACATACATACATATATATACATATGTATACATACACACATATATATTATATGTAATATAATATAATATAATGTATATTATATATAATAATATATAATAATAAGGCTCTTTCAACATTTTGGGATGCCGACCCCTGCGCTACACCAACTAGTGGTGGGGAGGCTTGGAACCCGAATTTTTGCTCGCACCTAAAGCATAACAATAAGCCTCAGAGACAGCTCGTATCCTGAAAAACTCGTAAACTGGGGCATTTGTATCCCGAGGTACCACTGTATAGTACAATGTGAATGTACTACACATTGTTGGGGCGGTATAGCTCGGTTGGTAGAGCGACCGTGCCAGCAACTTGAGGGTTGCAGGTTCGATCCCCGCTTTCGCCATCCTAGTCACTGCCGTTGTGTCCTTGGGCAAGACACTTTACCCACCTGCTCCCAGTGCCACCCACACTGGTTTAAATGTAACTTAGATATTGGGTTTCACAATGTAAAGCGCTTTGAGTCACTTGAGAAAAAGCGCTATATAAATGTAATTCACTTCACTTCAAAATTCCATAGATCTGTCTGGATCTGTACCAAAATGTAAAGAGTTCCTCTTTGCAATACTTAGTGGAAATGCGGAAACTAGACCATCATCTATTTTATCACATTTGCAATAGATGGAGGAATCCACTCACCCTGTAGAAGAAGTTTGAACGCCCCACTGTGCCGATCTTTCCAATGTGGTTCATGAAACACAGGTTCCCCTCGGTGGAGCCGTACACCTCACACATTTGAATTTTCCCGAAGCGTCTGTGGAACTCTTTCCAGACATCCTGACGCAATCCATTCCCGACTCCCATCCGCACTCTGTGTACTTTGTCCAGCTCTGTCTTATGGTGACAAAACGAGTAAAAGTACAAACTTGTTATTCAATTATGTCACAGGTTTTCAATACAGTTTGAATCCAGCATTTGTAACCCCACAAATAAATGCATTTTTTTTAAGTAGGCCATTTTTTCGCAGAAAAAATCTCATTCAACCTAGGTCGGTAATAATTCATACTGTACGAGGGGTGTAACGATTGTCGACAAAAATCGCAAATGCTATTTGTTGCAGACAACATTTATTTTCTCGAAAATAGTTGTCGCTCGTGATTTTTTTTAACAGAAACGAAACATAAGCAAAACATAAGCGAGTGAGGGTGGCCGTATGAACAACGCCAACACTGTCATAAATATGTGCCACATAGTGAAAACACACTCAACAACAACGACAAACACATTTTGGAAGAAAATTTGCACCGCAACACAACAGAAACACTACAGAACAAATTCCCAGAATTCCCTGCAGGACCAACTCTTCCGGGACAGAAATGTGGGAGGATTTGAAGCAAGTTCATTAGCATGTTAGCTGGATAGGTAACAACACGGTGACGGAGAAGTTCCGTTCAGTTCAGTTCAAATTCAGTTTATTTAAAACATGCATACGATACAATGTAATTCTTCACACATGTCCAGTTGTTTCATTACAGCACGTCCGAAAAGGAGTAGGAAGAAGCAGAGCTTATTTAATCTTACACCTTTTCATACCATACCTTGTTCTCTGTAACAGAACAGTGAACAAATACATAATAAATAAATAATTTACCACAGTAAGCAAAAAAATATTAAATGCATAAATAATCTTTCTCTCAATAAAAAAATAATAATAATAAAATTAGAAGAAAAAAATGGTGCTTGTTCTGTGTACTTTGTGAACACTTGTAGTCTCTTAAACTGAATCATATTGGTGCTCTGTTTGATTTCTTTGGTTATTCCATTCCATAATTTAATTCCACATACAGATATGCTAAAGGTTTTAAGTGTTGTACGAGCATACAAATGTATTAAATTCGATTTTCCTGTAAGGTTATATTTCTCCTCTTTTGTTGAGAATTGTTGTACATTCTTGGGTAGCAGGTTATAGTTTGCATTGTACATAATTTTAGCTGTAGTGTAAAAAAAAACCTCCAGCTAAACTTTATATAGTATACAGTATGTGTGTGCAGCTTTCTAGTGACATCATCATCATCATCATCATCACAAAATACTCTCAATCTTGAAGAAGTTAGCCGGTAGATGTCTTTGGTGTCGTTTTGTTGTTTGTTTTTATAGCTGCCATTTCGACTGTCCTTTGTTCACATAAATAATTATTTTATACTTTGGTCCATTTTAAAGCAAGGGAAACAGCCAAGTGCTTGTGAAAACAAAGTTTGATAATCAATTTTATTTTTGTAGTAGCCTAATCAGCAGCACTTACATTGTTAAAAGGTATTTCTTAAATGAATACATCATTTTATCGCCTTTATTGTTTGTTTACACATACCTAAAAATATCTCGAGATGAATTTAAAAGCTGATGACTAAAGTAGAGCCACTAAAGAGGTGTACCCTCAATCTTAGCTGCATATTAGACACTTAGGATTTGGGGGGCTTGGTTTGGTTGGGACCCACCATGACCTTGATGTCCCCCAATTTTAATCGCATTATTAGTTCCCACAAGCATACATATCTCACTCACGCTACAGTACACACATCAATAGGGACTGGAGGTCGGCTGTAACGGCTGACCTCCTAATTTTAACTACACAGTAGACACTCTGGGGGCCTTGTACACATGCATGGGGGGTTTGGGGTTCGGCGCACCCCTCATTGCCTCGTCGGCCGGCGGGGACTGCGGTCTGGTGGCCTGCCAGGCTTTTATTCATTTATTATTGTTATATATATTTTTTTATTTTTAATGTATTTATTATTTTTATTTTTATTATTTACTTATTTTTATTTTATTTTATTTTTTAAATTTTATTTTTTATTTTATTTTATTTCTTTATTTTTTATTTATTTTTTTATTTTTTAATCTTATTATTTATTTGTGTGTGGCGTCGCGCGGGTCTCACTTCCTGTTGGATGGGGTCCGTGCCCGTTTGGCCCGACCTTGCGCTGTGGGGTCTCTGTTGGTGACTTGGTGTGGTGGCGGCGCAGCCCCCGTGTCTGGTCTGGATGCTGTGTCTCGGTTGTTTGGGCGGTGGTGTGTTTGTGCGGGTTTGGGTTGGGGTGGGGGGCCTTTTGGTTGGGGGGGTTGTTGGTGTCTCTTGTTTGCGTGTTGGCGTTCGGGCTGACCGGCGGGCTGGCGCCGGCTGGTCTCCGTGGCCCTGGTGGCGTGTGGTTGCTGGTCGCAGTTTTTTTTTTGATCGCTTTGATTTGATTGGCTGGTGCTGGCTGTCTGGGGTTATTGCGGCTGCTGTTTCTGCTGCCGTTTGTTTGTGGTGTGGGCGCCCGTGGCTGCTGGGTCTGGTGCAGGGGTGTGGCTGATGTTGTGACTGGTGGCAGCGCGCGCGCGTGATGGCTGTCGGGGCTGACGAACTGTGTATATGTATGTATGTGTGTGTATGTATGTATGTTTATATATGTGTATGTGTACATATGTGTATGTATATGTGTACATATGTGTATGTATATGTATATATGTGTATGTGTGGGTATGTATACGTGTATG
Source organism: Nerophis lumbriciformis (assembly GCF_033978685.3). Taxonomy (NCBI): domain Eukaryota; kingdom Metazoa; phylum Chordata; class Actinopteri; order Syngnathiformes; family Syngnathidae; genus Nerophis; species Nerophis lumbriciformis. Next base: position 27,126,471 of record NC_084567.2, on the reverse strand, counting down.
TGTGTATGTGTATGTATATATGTATGTATGTATGTATATTTCTGGGGGTACGCTCTGGGCCTGCCTGTCAGACGGGGGTCGACGCCTCAGGCTACTGCATCCGAACTGCGTGTCTGGAGCTCCTGGGTCCCGCTGTCCATCCCTTCCGGGTGCCCGTCTTGGTTGGGGCCTGTTGGGCCTAGTCCCTGCGTCTATTGTGGTAGCTTGGTGCTGCAAGGTATTCCGAGGTGCTGCGAGTCGGCCAGTTGCTGGGGTAGTGACCTTGTTTGTCAGCATGTCTGTGATCTTCTTTTAATTCTTTTTTTTTTAAATTAATTAATTAATTAATTTATTTATTTATTTATTTTTTAATATATTTTATTAATATTATTTTTTAATTTCCCCTCCCTCAGGGGGGGGGCTCGGCGGGGCGGTTGCTGGTTGTTCCATCTCCATCGTTGGGGTCCCTGCGGGTGGGGTGGGTGGTTCCCGTGGCCTTGTGCCTGGGTGGTCCTGCGGCGGCCGGTTTGGGTGGGGTGGCCGGGGGCTGGCCTCGCCGCGCTCTCTGGGGGTGGGGGGTGGGCTCGTGGGGGCCCGGTTGCCGGTGGGGCGGGGGCGGTCTTCCCGTCCGGTTGCGGGGAGTCTCTGGGTCCCTCGGGCGGGGCGTCTCGCCTTTCTGCCCGTGTGGGGTGTGGTCTCTCGCTGGCTTGGGGTCTGGCTGTCCCCTGCTTTTCTCGTGCCCTGTCCTCTGCCGGGTGCGTCTGTCTGCGGCCTGCTGCTGGCCCTTGTGGGCGGTACGGTGGGTCGGGCTCTGGGGTTCCTGTCGCTGGCCGGCTTGGCTGCGTGGGGGCGGTGGTCCCTGGTTCCCTGGGCACCACGCCTCCTGTTTGTGGGTTGGGCTCTCGGGGGTGATGGGGCCGTGCTCTGGCTCCCACGCACTCTGGGAGTCGAATGTATTGTACATGCAAATTCACATATGCTCACATACGTACATAGGTACCTACGCTCCCACATACATACACAAATACAGTACATATTTACCTACCTAATGTTCGTACATCCACACGCACATTCAATATACAAACATACACATACACATACTGTACATATACATTCACTGTACAAACACATATACACATTCTGTACATATACATTCATTGTACAAACACATATACACATTCTGTACATATACAAGTACATATGCATACTTACACTCATGCACATAATCACGTTTCATCAAACATATATTAACGTTGTTGCCCTAGGGTAAACTGGGTGTAACACATGGCACACTGACAAAGCTTAACCTATTGTGACTATAACAATCTACAAGGTTAATGTAGGTTGCTTCTCTTTCTCCCCCTCCATTTTTCTGCATTCTTTCGTATCTCAAGTTATCATTACGTATATGTATTGTTGCATTTAAACAACTGTATTGTTGATAATAAAGGTAAATTATTGGTATTGTTCATTATCAATAGCGCTATTTCTATTGGTATTTGTATTGATCCATTTGTAGTGTAATAATGCTCATTGTCATTTCTGTATTATTTTTTATTTTTCGCTAACTGCTTATTTGCTATTACTTTTACCATCATATTTGTACATGTCATATTTGCTGATGTTGCTCTATTGTTGTTGTTGTTGTTGTTTGCTGTTGTTGTTTTTGTCTCTCTGTCTAATCCCCCTCTTGTCCCCACAATTTCCCCCTCTGTCTTCTTTTTTTTTCTCTTTCTATCCCCTCCTGCTCCGGCCCGGCTGCACTAAATGATAATATAAATACATTTAATAAAGTCAAATACAAATAAGGCAACAAGAGAAGTATCCTACACTTCTCTTTTGTAAAGTAAATCTGAACAGCCGATATGGGCATCTACATCAACTATATGATTTGCCTGAGAAGCTGGACAGGACAAAAAAAAAATAAAAATAAAAATAAATAAAAAAAGAAAAAAAGAAAAAAAGAAAAAAGAGATGTACGCTTCATGAGCCTGTGTGTCATGTCATGCTATATACCAGGGATGTCAAACTCACCGCATGGAGGAAAATCTGTGCTTACGTGGGCCGGACTATTGAAATCATGGCATTGAAACTAAAAAATAAAGACAACTTCAAATTGTTTTCTTTGTCTTACTTTGGCCAAAACTAGAACAAACACAATCTGAAGATAATACAATAATAATATAAACTAAATTGGCCCTAGTGTGTGAATGTGAGTGTGAATGTTGTCTATCTGTGTTGGCCCTGCGATGAGATAGCGACTTTTCCAGGGTGTACCTCGCCTTCCGCCCGATTGTAGCTGAGATAGGGACAAGCGGTAGAAAATGGATGGATGGATAGAAAAAAATACCGGCAGCGATTAAGTTTAGATCCATGAAGGAAAGAAGAAAGTGAATGAATGTTTATAACTGAATACATTTACATATGCATAAAAATGTTTTTTTTTCCAGTTTTTTGTTTTATGAATTAAGTAACATTTATGACAACCTATTTCCAAAACACAATATACAGGACTGTCTCAGAAAATTAGAATATTGTGATAAAGTCCTTTATTTTCTGTAATGCAATTAAAAAACAAAAATATCATACATTCTGGATTCATTACACATCAACTGAAATATTGCAAGCCTTTTATTATTTTAATATTGCTGATTTTGGCATACAGCTTAAGAAAACTCAAAAATCGTATCTCAAAAAATTTGAATATTTTCTCAGACCAAGTTAAAAAAAAAAGATTTATAACAGCAAAACAAAATCAAACATTTGAAAATGTCAATTAATGCACTCAGTACTTGGTTGGGAATCCTTTAGCACGGATTACTGCATCAATGCGGCGTGGCATGGAGGCAATCAGCCTGTGGCATTACTGAGGTGTTATGGATGCCCAGGATGCTTCAATAGCGGCCTTTAGCTCATTTGTATGATTGGGTCTGGTGTCTTTCAGCTTCTTCTTCACAATACCCCACACATTCTTTATGGGGTTCAGGTCAGGGGAGTTGGCAGGCCAATAGAGGATTGGTGCGTGCAAAACAGCAGCAGGCGGCTGTGGCCTGCGGGCCGGTTCTAATACTAATCAAATATCATCCCGGGGACCATAGATAATTCATTCGTGGGCCGGATCTGACCCGCGGGCCTTGACTTTGATACCTCTGCTATATACTCATGTGTAATGTGCACGCTTTGGTGATGACCTTATGTTGACTTGTTTTTTATGCTGATATTTATTAAAGTTATCTTGTAATGTTATGTATGACGCTGTCTTAGGACAGCGTCATACATAACATTACCTGCCTTAGAACAGAAACAAATTTGTTATTGTAGCTAATTCTGGCATATTTATTGTGATTATTTTGCTCATATGTTGATCACCATGCATTTTCCTAATTAAATACGTTATTCAAGTCAATGCGACTCGTCGATGATCTTAACAATTAGTCCACTAATCGGATTTTGAAGAGTACACCCACTGTATTTAGTGGCTCTACTTTAGCAATAAAAATAGTAGTTAGTTGCAGCCCAACTGTAATTCATACATGCATGCATTCATTAGTGCAAAGTACCTGTTAGAGGTGTGGCGATAGACTCAGCTCACGAGACGAGACACAATATTACTTTGAAACTGGTGGAAAGGGACAAAAATTTGGGGATCATGGAAGGGGTCTTTATACAGTATATGAATGAAATATGTTACGTTTACTTAAAGATAATGTGTCCTGATTGTTGTGTTAGTAATAGTATGTATATGTCAGGTCTTTCTTATTACATTATGCCTTTTGCTGAGTTTTTGTTTAATTTTTTTATACAATCTGCCCTTGGTCACTCCTGCTATAAGTTAGAATATTTTAGTAATCGAGTATTCCACTGAAAATTATTTTTGATTAATCAAGTAATTTATTTTGGTTATAGAGCAATAATACATTTTGACATTATTAAGATTAAAGAACTATTATAGTACGGTCATGTAGCACGAATGTGCATTTTTTAACCCTCAACCCCAACGGTTTAATTGATCATTTGACCAGGACAGTAGCCCAACGACAAAAAATGTATCTCCAAGCTCGTTTTATTTTTTGTTTTTTTTAGCACCACTGTATCACAAGTGATAAAGTTTGGGTTGCATGCTTCCGTAGGTTTTTTGCACGCCTAGCCTGGCGCTGGTAATGCACACATTCTGGGCTTGTGGAAGCGGATCTTCATGTTTTGACAGCGACATCATAACAAAATGGGAATAAAAGGTGGAAAAAAATGACTACAAATGTCTTTGTGGTCTTTGTATGAACCAAGGACCATGGATTTGGGACCACGGACTGACCCGCTTATCATTACAGGCAGAAAAATCGATACCCATATGATTCTTTTTTTTTTTTTTTTTTAAGGACATCAAAAATATGTGCTTGTAAAACTGTAGGAAATGTTCGTCACAGTAATGTCAACTCATCAACGAGTAAGCATGCACGGGTCAAAAAGAAAAACATCAGAGCGTCACAATTTTCCAATGACTGATAATCAATCACAAAGGATGGTAGTGCTATGGCCAAGTTTTCACCCACTCAACCAAATAAGAGAGGGACAGTGAACAAAGGGGACCTTCAGTCCTGCATCAATAACAACAAGAGCTCTGCCATCATATTATGTGTGTGCATGTCTATGTGTTCACTGTGCGAGGAGGCGAACACTAAAACAAAGACCTAGTTTTCTTTTGGCTGGCAATGCACAGCCTGATTCACTAATGAGGGACTAAGAACTTGAAAACTGTTACAGATCGCTAATCAGCAGTGCAGTAAATTAGTTTTTTTGGTGTGCAAAACTTTTGCTCAGTGTGCAATACGGTGTTAAAATAGTGCTTTTGTTTTATTAATTATCTATACAACGTGCAACCGTCTAGTGTGCAATATGTATTATTTAATACTCATTTTTAGTTTTTCATTACGTTTTATTTTTTGTTACTCTATGTAAAAAATTAGTACTGCAAACACATAACTTTTCCATTCTGGGATAAATTTAAGTGTTGTGTATCTTAGTAATGACAATGCATATAAAGTTAAAGTAAGAAGTAATAAATGGCTACTCTGCACTTCTAATACTGTAAAAAATAGTATGTGGTTTAATGGTTAAACAGAAGAATTAACCTGCAGAGAAATTAAATACTGGTAATATTCTGAATAATCAAACATACTGTGGTCCCATAGACTTTGGTCTAGTCATTATAGTGGTACTAACATATTAGTAATAGTTCGGGATGTAATGATAAACCTTATACTTCACTTTTTCAGACATTTTGTTATGTTGCAAGCTTTATTTCAAAATGGAAATGAATCAATTTGTGTCCTCATAATTTTACACACAATACCCCATAATGACAATGTGAAAAAGTTGTTATCTATTTTTTTCAAATGTATCTAAAAAAACCAACAACTAAGAAATCACATGAACACAAGTATTCACAGCCTTTGCTCAATACTTTGTTGATGCAATCACAGCCCCAAGTATTTTTGAAAACGATGCCACAATCTTGGCACACCTATCTTTGGGCAGTTTTTCTTTGCAGCACCTCTCATGCTCCATCAGGTTGGACGGGAAGTGTTGGTGCGCAAGCCATTTTCAGATCTCTCCAGAGATATTCAATCGGATTCAAGTCTGGGCTCTGAGTGGGCCACTCAAGGACATTTACATAGATGTCCTAAAGCCATTTTTTTCATATCTTGGCTGTGTGCTTAGGGTCGTTGTCCTGCTGAAAGATGAACCGTCAGCCCAGTCTGAGTTCAAGAGCGTTTTCATCCAGGATGTCTCTGTATATTGCTGCATTCATCTTTCCCTCTATCCTGATTAGTCTCCAAGTTCCTGCGGCTGAAAAACATCCCTGCAGCATGATGCTGCCACCACTATGCTTCACTGTAGGGATGGTATTGTCCTGGTGATAAGCGATGCTTGGTTTCCTCCAAACATTAACGCCAAAGAGTTCAAACTTTGTCTTATCAGACTAGAAAATTTAGTTTCTTATGGTCTGAGAGTCTTTCCGGTGCACTTTGGCAAACTCTAGGCGGGCTGCTATGTGCTTTTAACGAAGGAATGGCTTCCGTCTGGCCACTCGACTATACATGTGATTGGTGGATTGCTGCAGAGATGGTAGTCCTTCTGGAAGGTTCTCCTCTCCCCACAGAGGAATGCTATAGCTCTGACAGATGGTCACCTCCTTGACTAGTGACCTTCTCCCTCGATCTTACAGTTTAGAAGGCAGTCCAGCTTTAGGAAGAGTCCTGGTGGTTCCAAACTTCCATTCACGAATGATTGAGGCCACTGTGCTAATTGGGATCTTAAAGGCAGCAGATATTTTGTGTACCCTTCCCCAGATTTGTGCCTCGAGACAATCCTGTCTCGGATTTTCACAGACAATTCCTTCCACGTCATGCTTGGTTTGTGCTCTACCATGCCTTGTGGGACATTATATAATCACGAATAACCAAACCATATCCAATCAAGTGAATTTACCACAGGTGGACTCCAATTAAGCTGTAGGAATATCTCAAGGATGATCAATTGAAACAGAATGTTCCTCGGCCTGGGGCTGATAACAAATTTTGCTCAACAATATACTGAAGCAACTTCTGGCCTCTGTAACTGAGGAGATGATCAAGTTAAAAACTTGGTTTAATACCAACAAATTGTCTCTGAATTTAAAGAAGACCAAAATCATGCTCTTTAGCAATCGCAAAAGTGAAATACCCATCAGGATTGTTATTGATGATACACCAATAGAATATGTTCAACAAAATTCATTCTTAGGAGTGGTAATAGATGAAAATATATCATGGAAGCCTCATATAAGTTACCTAAGGAAAAAAGTTGCTAAATGTGTTGGAATGATGAGGAGATCATGTCATTTATTGAACACCAATGCTCTGCTTTTATTGTATCATTCATTTATTATGTCATATCTAAACTATTGTGTTGAAGTCTGGGGAAATTGTTATAAATCCCACCTACAGCCTTTAGTCACTCTGCAGAAAAAGGCCATTAGGATTGTGTCCAATGTTCACTACTTACATCATTCAAATCCACTATTCATGGAGTTAAAGCAACTTAAACTGCACGATGTGATCAATTTTAAAACTGCTCAAATTATGTTTAGGGCATCCCAAAACTCTCTACCATCCAATATACAAAACCTATTCCAGGATAGAGATGCTCACCATAGTTACAGTCTAAGAGGAAACAACAAATTATATTTTCCTAAATTTAGAACAACTTTAAAATCAATGTGCATTTCAGTGCGTGGAGTCAGTCTGTGGAACAACTTAGGGGACGAGTTCAAAACCTGACAACATGATTCAATTTAAAAGACTTTTAAAAAAAGAAGTACTGAAGAAGTACGAGGAGGAAAGAGAGTGATGCCCTCAGCACAGAGCGATGGGAGAGAGGTGTATGGTCAGAGAGTGTTTGGGCCTGTGTGTGTGTGTATGTGTGTGTGTGTGTGTGTGTGTGTGTGTGTGTGTGTGTGTGTGTGTGTGTGTGTGTGTGTGTGTGTTTTGTCTCGTCTTGTCTTGTCTCATAGTAACAGTGGTACTATTGTATTGTTAGTGTACAGGAGCTTTTCTTGTTTTTGTTTGTATAGTATTGTTCTTGTATTATATTGTTTATGTTAAATGTGGAATGAGTGAGAGGGGTTGGGATATTATAAGCATCTGCTTCATCCAACCCCTTTTCAAGCCTTGCATAAATGTCCCTGCCAAAATGTTAAAAAAAAAAAAAAAAAAGTGTGTTGTTGTACTGTGCAGGTTTGAAATAAATAATTCAATCAATCAATCATTTACAAATTATTGCAGATTAACAATATTATTGCCATTAATTTTTGAGACCAAATTAACCACTGATATAATGATAATACATAATTCATGTACATCCTTTCAAATGCAATAAACTTGCGTTCTTTGTATATCTTAACGTTGTAATTGGAATTTAACCTTTTACATCTCCAAGTTCAATAAAACAAACAACTAATAACCATCCATCCATCCATTTTCTACCGCTTATTCCCTTCGGGGTCGCGGGGAGCGCTGGAGCCTATCTCAGCTACAATCGGGCAGAAGGCGGGGACTAATAACCATAATACATATAAATATATGTAAAACAAAGTAAAACAGAATAAAAAAAAATTTAAAAAATGTGTTCCTCATTGTCAATTAGTTCTATTTATTTTCACTTTATTCCCTCTTTTAGTTCTGGTTCATTATCTTCTGTATGCCAAAGTGTTGTGTTGCTTTCTAAATTCCTGCTAGAATTGATTTACTTCTATTCTTCCTGCTACCTAATAAAGGGACCTCCTTCTTGAACTTTGTCGACCTTCTCTGCATTGCGGGATTCACAAAAGTTTCATTTATTTTTGAAAACCTCATAAAAACATATACACAAACACATCCTGCTGTATATTTGTCAAAGATAGGTTGTTTAAATCAGCCGATTCCAAATATCTATAAGTAAAATCGGCCAATATAGATCATATTTATTTACCGTCATTTTTTTAATGTATTTATGGTAAGTTCTAGGGATGTCCGATAATGGCTTTTTGCCAATATCCGATATTCCGATATTGTCCAACTCTTTAATTACCGATACCGATATCAACCGATACCGATATCAACCGATACTTGCAGTCGTGCAATTAATACATTATTATGCCTAATTTGGACAACCAGGTATGGTGAAGATAAGGTACTTTTAAAAATTAATAAAATAAGATAAATTAAAAAAAAAAAAATTCTTGAATAAAAAAGAAAGTAAAACAATATAAAAACAGTTACATAGAAACTAGTAATTAATGAAAATTAGTAAAATTAACTGTTAAAGGTTAGTACTATTAGTGGACCAGCAGCACGCACAATCATGTGTGCTTACGGACTGTATCCCTTGCAGACTGTATTGATATATATTGATATATAATGTAGGAACCAGAATATTAATAACAGAAAGAAACAACCATTTTGTGTGAATGAGTGTAAATGGGGGAGGAAGGTTTTTTGGGTTGGTGCACTAATTGTAAGTGTATCTTGTGTTTTTTATGTTGATTTAATAAAAAAAATGTTTGTTTTCAAAAAACAAAAACAAAAACGATACCAATAATATAAAAAAATGATACCGATAATTTCCGATATTACATTTTAACGCATTTAACGGACATCTCTAGTAAGTTCTATTGACAATTTAACAATATCAACACCCAATTTAAATTACTTCCTTATTCTCTTTAGAATAAGGAAGTACACAATAATAGTACAGTATAACTAAACAAAAACAACTATTATTGATTTAAATCCTTCATTTTTTGTCGTCAAAGTCCTCCTGCGTCCAGGGAGAGTGTCGATCGTATACTGATCCACACATGTGAAATGTCTTATCGTATACTGATACTACCTTTGGTATCCAACACTACCGATTTATGGATCCACATTGCCCGTACGTGTGTTCCTGGCAGCGGATGCTAAACAGCAATAGAGCAGCCCAACAGTTTATCCTCTCTCAAACGCTTATTAATATACTTGTTAATTTCCTGTTAAGAACTGATTACTTTCTGCTGTCACGTGCTTCCATCTACACTTCTTAAACTTTATTAAGCACTTATTTCTTGTGTTGTTTTAAGTTACTTTAGCCCAGTGGTTCTCAAACTTTTTTTGTCATCCCCCACTTTGGACAAGGGCGAGTTTTCAAGCCCCACCTGCCCCCATCGCCCCAACAGAACGCTAACGCCAAGCTTAACATTTTCAAATTTATTGAACATCAAGTAACATCAAGTTGTATACATTCAAACTCAATAACATAAAATAACATCAAGTTCAATAATAAATAAAATAACTGTGCAGCTGTGGTATAACTTGCCCATCCATCCATTTTCTACCGCTTATTCCCTTTGTGGTCGCGGGGGGCGCTGCAGCTACAATCGGGCGGAAGGCGGGGTACACCCTGGACAAGTCGCCACCTCATCGCAGGGCCAACACAGATAGACAGACAACATTCACACTCACATCCACACACTAGGGCCAATTTAGTGTTGCCAATCAACTTATCCCCAGGTGCATGTCTTTGGAGGTGGGAGGAAGCCGGAGTACCCGGAGGGAACCCACGCAGTCACGGGGAGAACATACAAACTCCACGCAGAAAGATCCCGAGCCCGGGATTGAACCCAAGACTACTCAGGACCTTCGTATTGTGAGGCAGATGCACTAACCCCTCTTCCACCGTGCTGCCTGGTATAACTTGCATCAAGTTCAATAATAAATAAAATAACTTGCATCAAGTTCAATAATAAATAAAACAAGTGTTATAACTTGCATCAAGTTCAATAATAAATCAAAAAAAGGGTTATAACTTGCATCAAGTTCAATAATAAATCAAAAAAAGTGTTATAACTTGCATCAAGTTCAATAATAAATCAAATAAAAGTGTTATAACTTGCATCAAGTTCAATAATAAATCAAATAACTTGCATCAAGTTCAAAATAAATAAAATAAAAGTGCCACTTTGCAATCTTTGCAAAAAAAAAGGAGAAGCTATGCATTTGGGAAGACAGGGCAAGTGACAGCACTTTGCCCCGGGAGAGCCACCTTGCTTCACTGTGAAACACATACTTGCCAACCCTCCCGGATTTTCCGGTAGACTCCCGAAATTCAGCGCTTCTCCCGAAAACCTCCCGGGACATATTTTCTCCCGAAAATCTCCCGAAATTCAGGCGTACCTGAGTGACGTGTCGACAGCATGTTTTCACGTCCGCTTTCCCACAATATAAACAGCGTGCCTGCCCAATCACGTTATAACTGTAGAATGATCGAGGGCGAGTTCTTGGTTTCTTATGTGGGTTTATTGTTAGGCAGTTTCATTAACGTCCTCCCAGCATGGCAACAACACACAACAACAGCAGTCACGTTTTCGTCTACCGTAAAGCAGTTCGTCTGCCGTAAACAGCAATGTTGTGACACTCTTAAACAGGGCAATACTGCCATCTAATGTACATGCATATGTGACATTAACATCTAGGGCTTTTAGAGAGTGCAGTGCACAACTGCGCACACAACAAGGAGACGAAGCAGAATTCATCATCAGAGAGGGTGTTCAGCATGGTTAGAAAAATAATGACAGAGAATAGAACAAGGATGGACAATTCAACCCTTAACTCAATGAGTAGATGAGTGTTATGTGTGTGTATATGTGTAAATAAATGAACACTGAAATTCAAGTATTTCTCTTATTTATATATATATATATATATATATATATATATATATATATATATATAGCTAGAATTCACTGAAAGTCAAGTATTTCTTATATATATATATATATATATATATATATATATATATATATATATATATGTATATATATATATGTGTGTGTGTGTGAAATACTTGACTTGGTGAATTCTAGCTGTAAATATACTCCTCCACGCCCCCACCCCCAACCGCGCCCCCCACCCCCACCTCCCAAAATCGGAGGTCTCAAGGTTGGCAAGTATGGTGAAACAGCACGGCTGTATGATCAGCTCCCATTTCCTCACACAGTGCAGAGAATAGTCGCGCTTTCAGTGGTCGTGTTTTGATCAAATTTACCGCGCTCACATCTGTTAAAACCTCATTGAGTTCGGGGCTGAGCTGCCTTGACGCGAGTGCTTCCCAGTGAATGACACAGTGTGTCCAATGCGCATTTGGCGCAACCCTCTTTATTAGAGCCTGCAGCTTGTTTCTTGACCCTGCTATGGTCATTGCGCCATCAGAGCAAAAGCCCACACAGTTTTCCCATTTAAGGTCGTGTTCTTTGAGGAAACTGTCCATTATCTTGAACAGCTCATCAGCAGAGGCTCTATTTTTGATGTATTTGCAAAACAGCAAATCCTCGCACAGTGACTCGCCATTCACAAAGCGGACATATGCGATGAACAGGCAGTCTTTATTGCTGTCAGTAGCTTCGTCCACTTGTAAAGCAAAACGACTTTATTTTCATTTGTCTCCGAGTTGTTCCTCAAGATCACTTGCAATGTCGCATATACGTCTCGCAACTGTGTCGTTTGACAGTGGGACAGCTTTTCATTTTGCTGCGCTTGTCTCGTCAAGTTTGTTCCGCTTAGCCCCGCCCCCATTAGTTACTGTTGCTATGTCTGTCAAACTTTTGCTCCTACCTAGAAATGTAAAGCCTACAGGAAAAATAAGTAATTTACATTTATTTATAAAGCGGATTTCACAGACAGAATCACAAAGTGATTTACAGTGTGTATAGAAAATGAAAGCATAGTAAAAAAAAAAAATCTAAAAAAAAAAAAAAAAAAAAAAAAAAATTAAAGTGAAATTCCCTCCCGTTCCTCGCGCCCCACCTGTCATGTCTCTATTCCCCACCAGTGGGGCGCGCCCCACACTTTGAGAAACGCTGCTTTAGCCTGCTTCTGCATGTTCGTCTTCTGTGTGTATAATGTTTAGCCTCAATCTCCAGTGATATTAATTATTGTAGTATGTATGTAGTTTGTTTGCTACAATGGAGGATTACTGACTAAGGAGAGTGGCTCCACAAGTTCTATCGAGATACAGTTAGCTGCTAGTTTCCTCTGTGGCAGCTAATTATTCCAGAAAAAGCATAAAAGTACAAATCAACGTTTAAAAATGTGGAAAGTTCTGGGTGAATCGTAATGCAATACCTTGTTCCCATCAATGCCCAACACTACTTTTAAGTGAAATACAATGCTGAACTGCAGGATAGTTTTACCTTTGGTTGGTTGCAGAGGTATCTGCAGAGTTCACCAATATACTGGAAAACTGTCACATTATTCTTTCGACAGTCACTCCAGAACTGTGATGCTGAGAACTTCTTCTTTAGAACGCAGGTCGCACCTGTGTTGAAGACATTGAATCCACAATTAGAATAACAACTGGGTGCAGTTTCCATGTCATGGTCATGTCCACGCAGTCACTTTTAAAAACACAAATTTTCCCTATTCTGGTGTCAAGTTAAATGATTATGTTCCATTGAAAACATATTTACAGTCTGTCATGCACATTTCTGCAAATCAGAAACTTGAAAAAGGAGTCACAGTTTGTTTGGTCGTGCATTATCACGCCTCCGTTTAACGTTCATATTCACAATTCGTGACCATTTTTAACAATAAATTTGTTGCAGACAAAGTAACATATTGATAATACTCGATGGCTGTTTCTGGACAAAAAATAACAGCAACGAAAAGAGAAAAACGTCTGTGGCCACTGGCAACAACCCCTAGAGCAGGCCTGGGCAATTATTTTGACTCAGGGGGCCAAATTTAGAAAAAAAATGTGTCTGTGGGCCGGTATATCCATCTATCTATCTATGTATACATATATATACACACATATATATATACACATATAAATACAAATATACATATATACATATATATATATACATACATATATACTTATATATATATATATACATACATATATACTTATATATATACATATATATACACACATACATACATACATACATATATACTTATATATATACATACATATATACTTATATATACATATATATACACACATACATATATATATATATATATATATATATATATATATATATATATATATACATATATATATACATACACATATATATATATATTTTTTATACATAGATAGATGTACTGTATATATATATATATATACATATATATATATATATATACACACACAAATACATACTTACAGCTGTGAAAATCTGATAGTATGTGTGCTTGGGTCGTATTTTTAGGAACACTAATACAAAACCTCACAAGTCTGATTGAATGCTAAAAACGTTATGACAGACCGCCTTAAAAAACATAATGGAATTCTAAATTTTTTTACTGAATGAGACAACCAGAATGTACATGAAAATAAAGAATGTAGGATTTACAATATTACCTATGAACGATAAAACACTGAATATTGACAACATGTGAACGTCAAACCCCCTCTTGATCGACTTATTTTACAAACACAGCGAAATATAAACGCAAAGGGTAAAAAAATAAACCCACCTACAATCGGATATATTACTAAGCTTTCGAACTTTGTTGTAAAATTCTCCTTCCGCGTCTGTCCCTGACACCCGCATTTCAGGCTGGCCGCGCTGGAAACACTCTGTGGAAACCCTACCCACCCACACTGCTTGGTGCCTCGTCTGAGCTGCTGTGACGTGGATTACCATAGTAACTAGTACATCATGCAAAATCACAGATTCCAACCATGGAAATACTTTGTATAGTTATAGTATAATATCTATATATTTGTGTGCATCTTTTTAAACACATCAGGGCTGCCAAGTTTCAGAAAATGACAAGAGTGAGACTTTGGTGGCATGATGCAATTGAAAAAAAAAACTTTTTAAACAACAATTTGGCCTGTTTGAACGTCGATTTATACCTTAAGACTGGTGTTTTCACCTTCAGCAGCTCTCCCTGCACTGTGGCCTCCTAATGACAGTCTTAATGAATCATAAATTAGAAATGAAAATCATCTCCACTGTTTTCTCTGCTGGCTTTTTTTTGTCTCATCCTTTGCATCCGTGTTCTCAATTTGTATCTCTTCTACGTCTCCTTTCTCACTGGGCCCCATTCAGCAATACATTCCTAACTTTTCCTCTTATCTTTCTTCCTAAGTGATTTCCTAAGAGGAGTCCATTCAAATTCATGACGTGTTCTTAAACGACCAAATTGTTCCCACCTGCTGTTCTTAAGTTGCTGAATGCCAAATGTTTAGCGTGTGCGTGTCTATCATAATTTGCATATAAACACGCCCTTATTTCCCCAATATGCATATGTAAACACCCTTAATTCCGTAATTTGCATAGGCAAACGCCCTTAATTCCCCATATAAGGGCACAATTCCGGCGGAAAAGCCGAACATCAAACACACGGAGAAAACACAAACAGATTACAGAAGAGAAATTTGTATTATCCCGCGGGGGAAATACATAATGTCAAAACGTAAGTTTAAGAAAGGGGGGACTGCTGAGGTAGCCTGAAGTGTTCAAATAAATATTCGTCACTTCGGGCAAATAGGTCTACATGGTCATGAAATATGCGCTCCCTCCCCAGGGCACGATCTGCGGCATCTTGCAGTAGCAGCAAAAGCATTGCCCTTGTGTGAGTTGAGTCTTTTAAAGAGTCACCAATCACTAAATCAACGCCCCGGTAATTGATAATCGTGTGTGTGTGTGTGTGTGTGTGTGTGTGTGTGTGTGTGTATGCACAGTGTTTTGAAATGTCTATATATTGCTCATTTTGCTATATGTCTGTCTGTCTTATCTATATGTATCACTATCTATCCATCTATATATATATATATATATATATATATATCCATCCATCCATTTCCTACCGCTTATTCCCTTTGGGGTCGCGGGGGGCGCTGGAGCCTATCTCAGCTACAATCGGGCGGAAGGCGGGGTACACCCTGGACAAGTCGCCACCTCATCGCAGGGCCAACACAGATAGACAAACAACATTCACACTCACATCCACACACTAGGGCCAATTTAGAGTTGCCAATCAACTTATCCCCAGGTGCATGTCTTTGGAGGTGGGAGGAAGTCGGAGTACCCGGAGGGAACCCACGCAGTCACGGGGAGAACATGCAAACTCCACACAGAAAGATCCCGAGCCCGGGATTGAACCCAAGACTACTCAGGACCTTCGTATTGTGAGGCAGATGCACTAACCCCTCTTCCACTATACCATACAGGCCTGATATGTATATACCGTATATACATAACATTATATATATTAATATAAATATATTAATATATATATATATATATATATATATATATATATATATATATATAGAGAGAGAGAGAGAGAGAGAGAGAGATGTGGGGAAGTAAGGGAACTAGTCAAACTTAAGCACAAATAGGCCACCCTAAGAGTGCTCTAGAGCACTCGAAGATTTTGTTCTTACCTACGAACATATCCCAGCTAAGAAAACATTGGTGAATACAAAAATCTCCTTAAAAACTTTGTAAGTGGGCCTAAGAACAAAATGTGTTCTTAAGAATGGTTGCCTAATTGGGGCCAACTGTCCTCAATCTCTTCTGATCTCTCTTCATCTTCCAGTGTTGCCAACTCCTCATTAGGGATAGTAGCTATTGGCTGTCATAAAAGTTGCTAGAAGTTGATGTTATCGCCTCATTTGAATAATTGATTACAATGGATAATTGATTACAATGGAGCAGTAGGAGAGAGAAATAAGGTGGTAAGAGACATAAAAAGTGAGTTAAAAAACGCTGATTATAATAACTGTAAATTAATTTTCTTCTGTTGTTAGTTTAGTTGCATTTTAATGACACCTTGACTGAGTGATATTGTCAAGCTAATAATGGCAAAGTGTATACAAGTTGGAGAGCACAGTGCTCAAGCAGCTGCAGTGCCTTTCCCCATATCCTGTGCCACTTAGTTTGAGGACTTTGGGACAATGACCTCTCTGTGGTACATCAGATCAACAACTCTGGGCATTGACCACCACCACTCAGGGATATTGAACTTTAGAATCAACAAAAACACGTGATTAAAATGCGTACCTTTTCTAGGAAAGGGTACTGTTTACTGGATGTTGTGAAGCAACATCATTGACATTCCAGAGATAGCCCACAGGAGCATACTTCATCAAAGGAATGCATGTATGAATGTGTACATTGGGCACGAACGTGTAGTCCTAGAAGAACTTCAAAATATTGTCACCGACTAATAACAACACAGAGGCATTTGCTGTTTTATATCAACGTTAGTCAGTATAAATCTAATTTGTTTGTACAAGTCTAAAACCATCATGAGAATACTTTTCATTAGCCTGTCAATCCGATCATCCATTGTATGTACAGATACCTTTATAAATGCATATTAGACATAAAGTCATGGATTTTTTTTGTGTGCAAATTTTGTCCATTCATTCATCCATTTTCTACCGCTTGTCCCTTTCGGGGTTGCGGGGGGTGCTGGAGCCTTTCTCAGCTGCATTTGAGCAGAATGCATGTACACCCTGGACAAGTCGCCACCTCATCGCAGGGCCAACAGTGTGTAAAAATAAAAAAAATAACACAAGTATCTCTCACCACTCTCCAGAGAGTGGTGAGGACGGCGGAAAAGATCATCAGGACTCCTCTTCCTCCTATCTAGGAGATCGCAAAAAGCCGCTGCCTGACCAGGGCTCAGAAAATCTGCAAAGACTGCTCCCACCCCCACCAAGGACTGTTTTTCTAGAAAGAGGTTCCGCAGCCTCCGAAACAGAACTTCCAGGTTCTGTAACAGCTTCTTCCCTCAGGCCGTAAGACTCTTAAACGCATCATAATTAAATTATCTCCTCAACTCCCCCCAAAATGGATTAAATCGCTGGAATAAAAAAGACAATATAACATACATCCATAAACGTGGACGCATGTGAAAAAGTGCAATATATTTATCTGTACAGTAATCTATTTATTTATTTATTTATATTTATATATATGTATTTATTTTATATATATATATATATTATATATTATTTATTTATGCAGCTGAGCCGCATCAGAGTGATCCAAGAGCCGCTTGCGGCTCCGGAGCCGCGGGTTGCCGACCCCTGGACTAGACTAAGATAAATTCAGCTATGTACAGAGACATCCTGGATAAAAATCAATACTTCTCATCCAATCTGATGGAGCTTGAAAGGTGCTGCAAAGAGGAATGGGCAAAACTGTCCAAAGATAGGTGTGCCATTGGCATCTTATTCAAAAAGACTCGAGGCTGTAATTGCTGCCAAATGTGCATCAACAGAGCATTGAGCATACTTATTTATGTACATATCATTTTAAATGTTTTCTAATTTTTAATACATTTGCAAAATTGAAAAAAAAAAACTTTCACATTGTCATTATGGGGTATTGTCAGTAGAATTTTGAGGACAAAAGTTAATTTATTCTATTTTGGAATAAGGCTGTATCATAACAAAATGTGGAAAAAGTGAAACAATACTACTCAACTATGTAACAATATCAAGATTGTACAATAATGACTTGTGTAAAAAAAAATATGAACATACTTATTTGTCATTTCACTTCTGCTACCCTCAGACATACTGATACAAAAATGCTGTGTGCCAGCCTTATACAAGGCCAAAGGACAAAGACAAAGATGCAATAACAATTCTTCACAATGGTGTTCAGTCTTCTGCTCCAATTCAAAAGACCCTTGTTAAGCTACGAGTCAAAATGAAAGGCAGGTCATCAATCAGAGTGTTACACGTTTTGGCCAGTGGACATTGTGTGCCACATTTGACTGTTTGCCAAGAAAATGACTACGCCGTACAAAAAACATTCAGAGTCAGTAAGAGCAGAGTAGGGTAGGGTATAAAAATTGTACTCAAGTAAGAGTATTACTTTGGAGCAGTGGTCCCCAAACTACGGCCCGCGGGCCGAATACGGCCCACCAGCGTTCAAAATCCGTCCCGCGGGAAGTCTCAAGTTTGTTTTTTTGATTTGTCCTTTTTAATTTATTTTCTACCGCTTGTTACTTTCGGGGTCTCCTAGCCGCTCAGGCAAATCATATTGTCAAAAAATGCATTTTCCCATCGATAACGTGACATCATTACGTTCGCGCTGCAGTGTCGGGCGAGTGTGCGGCAAGTGCGCACTCTTTTAGTCAATTAGTGCGTGAGGAATATATATATATATATATATATATATATATATATATATATATATATATATATATATATATATATATATACATACTAGGGTTGTACAGTATACCGTATTAGTATAGTACCGCGATACTAATGAATAATTCTCGGTACTATGCCGCCTCTAAAAAGATTCCGGTCTGCACCCCCTTAACCTCCCGCGCCCCCGTCACGTCATGACATTGCTGTTTTACGAGCAGAGGAGCATGTTGCGCGGCGCACGATCACGGAGTACTTACAAGCAGACAGTGTGTAGACAGAAAGGGGAAAACGGACGCATTTTGGCTTAAAAACTAACGATAAAGGTGAAGTTATAACACTGAAACACCCTCAGGAAGAGGTGGTTTAAGACATGGCTAGTTAAATAGCGGCTTAACTCCAGCCCCAGTCGGCAGTGTTGTAGCTACTTCTAAATCACTAATCCTCGCCTCCATGGCGACAAATAAAGTAAGTTTCTTACAAGTATCATCCCTGCAGGACGAGGAATAGCTAATCATGCTTCATTACACACCGTAGCTCACCGGCTTCACAATGTAAACAAATGCAATGGGTGGATCTACACCTGACATCCACTGTAATAATACCAAGTACAGGAGTGTATTTAGTCGATACTACCATGATTACATTGATATTTTTTAGCATCACAACATCCATCTTTTTCTGCTTATCTGAGGTCGGGTCGCGGGGGCAGCAGCCTAAGCAGGGAGGCCCAGACTTCCCTCTCCCTAGCCACTTTGTCCAGCTCCTCCCGGGGGATCCCGAGGCGTTCCCAGGCCAGCCGGGAGAGATAGTCTTCCCAACGTGTCCTGGGTCTTCCCCGTGGCCTCCTACCCATCGGATGTGCCCGAAACACCTCCCTAGGGAGGCGTTCGGGTGGCATCCTGACCAGATGCCCGAAACCACCTCATCTGGTTCCTCTCGATCACAACATCTTCATTCATTTTTGTTTTTATTTATATTATGTTTATAAATCCAGGAAATATGTCCCTGGACACATGAGGACTTTGAATAAGACCAATGTATGATTCTGTAACTACTTGGTATCGGATTGATACCTAAATTTGTGGTATCATCCAAAACTAATGTATAGCATCCAAACAACAGAGGAATAAGTGATTATTACATTTTAACAGAAGTGTAGATAGAACATGTTAAGAGAGAAATTAACCAGATATTAACAGTTAATGAACAAGTAGATTAATAATTAATTTTCTACCACTTTTCCTTAATAATTTTGACAAAATAATAGAATGGAAAATGAAACAATGTTACTGCATGTCAGCAGCTAAATTAGGAGCCTTTGTTTGCTTACTTACTACTAAAAGACAAGTTGTCTTGTATGTTCACTATTTTATTTAAGGACAAACTTGCAATAAGAAACATATGTTTAATGTACCCTAAGATGTTTTGTTAAAATAAAGCCAATAATGCAATTTTTTGTGGTCCCCTTTATTTAGAAAAGTACAGAAAAGTATCAAAACAATGTTGGTACCAAAATATTGGTATCGGGACAACACTAATACACACACACACACACACACACACACACACACACACACACACACACACACACACACACACACACACACACACACACACCCCAGCCCCAATGCGGGCCCCGAGTCAAAACGTTTGGGGACCCCTGCTTTAGAGTAATGTAACTCAACTAAAAGTAAAAAAGTAGTCATCCAAAACATTACTTGATTAAGTATTCAGTGAAAAAACTACTCAAGTAATGAGTAACTGGTGAGTACCTTCTGTTTTTATTTGATGGTACTCACACTACAATTGTAGTTGGTTTGTGCGTGAGAGAGACAGAGAGACCCTACTACAAAACATCACTTATGACGTTAAAACAGGACTAATGCTGGCATACAGTATGTGTGGCTAAAAGAAAAAAAACATCTACAACTTACGGCAGCACAGAGGACAGCGCATGATATCAATGTTCTTTTTGATAGTTTGTAAGTAAACATTGAAGAGTTGTGCTGCCTCGTCTGACATCATGCAGATTTTAACAGTGTGTAGTTTGAGTGCGGTCATGTGACCGCCAGGCTTCGTCTGATTGGTGGAATGGTTGCGTTGGATTAGTGCAGTGTTTTTCAACCTTTTTTGAGCCGAGGCACATTTTTTTCATTGAAAATATCCGGAGGCACACCACCAGCAGAAATCATTAAAAAATGAAACTCAGTTGACAGTAAAAAGTCATTGTCGCAATTGTGTGGCTATGACTTTAAACCATAACCAACCATGCATCAATATAGCTCTTGTCTCAAAGTAGGTCACCACCTGTCACATCACGTCGTGATTTATTTTGAGTTTTTTGCTGTTTTCCGGTGTGTAGTGTTTTAGTTCTTGTCTTGCGCTCCTATTTTGGTGGCTTTTCCTGTTTTGTTGATGTTTTCCTGTAGCAGTTTCATGTTTTCCTTAAACGCTATTCCCCGCATCTACTTTGTTTTAGCAATCAAGAATATTTTAGTTGTTTTTATCCTTCTTTGTGGGTACATTGTTGATTGTCATGTCATGTTCGGATGTACATTGTGGACGTCTTTGCTCCACAGTAAATCTTTGCTGTCGTCCAGCATTGTGTTTTTGTTTACTTTGTAGCCAGTTCAGTTTTAGTTTCGTTCTGCATAGCCTTCCCTTGTCAGGCTTGTCCTTGACAGTTTGACTGTGTTTTAGTTTTTTCTCTGCGTTTGTCTTAGTTTTCTGTCCAGCGCTTTTATTTTGTCTTTATTTCTTACTTGTCTCCCTGAGTGCTGTGTCCCCTCAGCTGTGGCTGATTGGCACCTGGCCACACCTGGTGTCAATCAGCCAGCTGCTATTTAAACCTGCCTTCCCCTCCAGTCAATGCTGGATTATTGTCATTGTCGTTCCTACCTGTCGTGTCGTTGTTTGCTGTATGCTGTCGTTGCTAGATGTGTGCGTTAAGCTATTCCCTGGATCCTGACTCCTGTTCCTGCTTCCTGGTTTCTGGTTCGTGTTTTCCTTTTCTTATTTTTGAACATTAAACCATGTTTCCTTGTACCAAGCCTGCTGCCATCTCTGCATCTTGGGGTTCGTCAACAACACACCTTGACATAATAATCCAGCCTAATTCGAACCTCGCAGAGATGTCCATGGCGGAGAGGCTAAACAAAGCTTTGGAATTAATGGCTAATTTAAAGAGAAGTTCGGCCGCTTTTCAAGCCCTCTCCCACCCACCCGTGTCGTCTGTGGGCCTATCTGGGGACGTCTGGGATCCGTCCCTTGGGGGGCGGGGGGGGGGGCTATGAGTAGCAGTGCAGCTGGGGAGGCACAGCTACTTCTCGCCCCAGTGGGTCTGCAAGATACGGCGCCATCTCCGAGAGGTCTGCAACAGACGGCGCCATCTCCGAGGGGTCTGCAACAGACGCCACCATGCACTCCGGTGGGTCTGCAACCTACGACGCCACCATGCACTCCGGTGAAGATGTTGTGACCGAGAGGGCGCCACCACCATCGTCTCCGGTTGGCCAGCAGAGGGCGCCACCACCATCGTCTCCGGTGGGTTCTCCCACACCGGCGGACGAGCCGCCTCGCCAATTGCGGCGGCGTTCAACTCGCCGTCGCCACCTAACTCTTCCCCGCTGGTTGCGGGGACACTTAGCCTGGTGGCCCACCTCCTTGTCCTCCCTCCACCCTCCCGTGACTTTGGACTTTTTTGGGGCCGGGGGGGGTTCTAGAACGTCTGGTATCCGTTATAGGAAGGGGGGCTACTGTCAGGCTTGTCCCTGACAGTTTGACTGTGTTTTAGTTTTTTCTCTGCGTTTGTCTTAGTTTTCTGTCCAGCGCTTTTATTTTGTCTTTATTTCTTACTTGTGTCCCTGAGTGCTGTGTCCCCTCAGCTGTGGCTGATTGGCACCTGGCGTCAATCAGCCAGCTGCTATTTAAACCTGCCTTCCCCTCCAGTCAATGCTGGATTATTGTCATTGTCGTTCCGACCTGTCTTTCCTACTTGTCGATGCCAGTGTAGCTGTAAGCGGTAGCGGTAAGCTATTTATTGTAGATGTTTGTAGCTTGCTGTCTTTTTGTTTCTCGTCTTCCAGTTTCTGTTTTCCTGGCATCCTGTTTCCTGTTCCTAGTTCCTGGTTTGTGTTTTTACTTTTATTTTAAGAACATTAAATTATGTTTACCCGCTCAAAGCCTGCCGTCATCTCTGCATCTTGGGGTTCGTCACCAACAAAATGTGACATCCCTAAGCTTCAATGCCTTTTCTTAGGGGTACTCACTTTTTGTTTATTTTTGGTTTAAGCATTAGACACTTTTTTACCTGCACACTGCCTCCCACTGTTTCCGACATCTACAAAGCAATTAGCTACCGGCTGCCACCTACTGATATGGAAGAGTATTAAAATGGTAAATGGGTTATACTTGTATAGCGCTTTTCTACCTTCAAGGTACTCAAAGCGCTTTGACACTATTTCCACATTCACACACTGCTGGCAGGAGCTGCCATGCAAGGCGCTAATAATACCTGGGATTTATATAGCGTTTTTCTAAGTACCCAAAGTCGCTTTACATGTAGAACCCATCATTCATTCACACCTGGTGGTGGTAAGCTACTTTCATAGCCACAGCTGCCCTGGGGTAGACTGACTAACCACGACCCATCAGGAGCAAGGGTGAAGTGTCTTGCTCAAGGACACAATGGACGTGACTAGATTGGTAGAAGGTGGTGATCGAACCAGGAACCCTCAGGTTGCTGGCACGGCCACTCTCCCAACCGCGCCACGCCATCCCATGTATTACACGGTTACTCTGCCAAGCTCTAGACAGCACCGACACTCAACAACAACACATAATTTGCAGACTATAATTACTGGTTTGCAAAATAATATTTTTAACCCAAATAGGTGAAATTAGATCATCTCCACACAGTGGTTGAAAAACACTGGATTAGTGAAACAAAACCATGTGACAGTGCCCGGTGAAAAAGTCTCTCACAAGCCAAATGCATGTCTTTGCAAGCTCCAATTCCATCCATCCACTTTCTACCGCTTGTCCCTTTCGGAGTCACAGGGGGTGCTGGAGCCTATCTCAGCTGCATTCGGGCGGTAGGCGGGGTACACCCTGGACAAGTCGCCACCTCATCACAGGGCCAAGACAGACAACATTCACACTCACATTCACACACTGGGGCCAATTTAGTGTTGCCAATCAACCTATCCCCAGCTGCAAGCTCTAATTAATAGAAATAAATATGATGCTATACTGTAAATAAATGTAGTGATCAAAATGAAACAGAATGTAGTGGAGTAAAAGAAGTGTTTGTTCTTTACACAAATAGTCAAGTAAAAGTAAAAAAGTATGTTGAATTAAAACTACTCTGACAAGTACAATTTATCCAACAAGTTACTTTAATTAATGTTGCTCGTTACCGGCCATGTCTGTGTATGAGCATACTTACTTTTTTCCTCACCTTCTCCTCCTATTTGAATCCTTTCCAGAGGAGATACAAATCTTAACACAAAGACTTCTGTGTGTAAGAGCATCATTCAATTACACCAAGCCTTCAGGCATACTTTCCTGGTTATTTATTTTTTGTTCAGTTATTCTACTATAAATGATATGGAATACGAATAAAACATGTCTGCACATTCCTTTCTTGTTTCTCTGCTCAATCAATTCTTTTTAATGTGCTCTTACGTTCTGTTTTTTTGTGGCGATTTGTGGTGTTTCTATGTGTTAGACAGTCAACTTCTTTCTTTCCCTGGCATCTTCCTCAGCTGTCTCTCGTCATGTGATTAGACTGCGTATACTTCGTTACTCCTCCTCCTCCGTTTCTAGGTTCGGTCCTTGTCAGGGATTACGTAATGTGTTGGGTTTTTTTTGTTTCTTCTAAAAATGTTTTTTTTGAAAATTACTTTTTGTTGGATTGTTTGATGATGAAGTATTTTTTAGTTTTCCTGACCGGTTTTCTGAATTTGGTCTACCTTCCTCTGCTTCATGTATCTTAACAATATCGAATAATACCTAAATACAAAAGCTACTTTAGCGATTAGCATGCTTTCTTGTCTTCTTCTGCTTGTTCTTACTCTGTGTGTAACATGTTTAGCCTTGTCCCCCAGTCTTCCAATGATAATAATACTTAAGAAATGCAATTTATTTGTTGCAATGGAGGTGATGATTAATAATATAGGGGAGCAGCTACACCCTTTATGAAAATACAGTTGCTAGCCGCCTCTGTCAGCCAGGGTAGCAAAAATAAATAAAATATTAGCCAAAAGGGGAAAAGGGGAGAATTTTTTGTGATCGGCAAGAAAAAGGCACTAAAAGGGCTAGGACCAACGTTCCCTCTAAGGTGCGCGCCTGTGCAATTGTGCACTGCTCAAGCGTCCTCTGCGCACGGCAAATCTATGCCACGCACAAAATCAAATAAAAAAATAAGCGCATAACAATTTTCGACACACGGACACGACAGAGAAAACAGTTTTCGTCATCATTGTTCAAATATTGTAACGTCTGTCGAGACGCTTTGAGGACATGAATTCCATCCATCACTTTACTGAGCAAAACTCTTTATTGTCGGCCATAAACACATCACCAAAACATTAGTAAAAAAAATGATATCTAGCAAAACTGGTCATTTTCTGCAGTACAAACCAGACCAAAAGCAACTTTGTTATATCAACAGCAGCCGCTCGCTCTTTCTTACTTGCGCCAACACATGCACATATGGCACTTAGCCAGTGATGCGTTTACAGTCACACAAAAAGTCAGACAACTCCAACACCACACATAAAGTGCCATTCCAGGTTGTTACACTATGATTTACCAATCAAATGTGTGCTTATTCTAGTGTCATTTATTAGGAATCTTACTTTATAAATATTAATCATGAAATGCTGTTAGTATATTAAATAAATACTAATAAAAATATATTTTTTACAAACAGGAAGTTGCAGGAATGTACACATGATCCCCTGCTTACATCTCATTGTGCAACATTTGAATGTTTTAATGGGAACTGAATGCAATGTCTGAAAGGGGTACAAATTATTTCCAAAGCAGGGCCTCCACCCAGACAAACAATACAAGTACACAGTTCATGAAAAACAATATTTTTTGTTATTGTCATTGTAAGTAGGCCTAAATACTTACATTAGAAAATAACCTCATGGAAATGACTGCTGTCATTTGATTATAATAATAAGAGAATGTTGTCTGTCTATCTGTGTTGGCCCTGCGATGAGGTGGGGACTTGTCCAGGGTGTACCCCGCCTTCTGCCCGAATGCAGCTGAGATAGGCTCCAGCGACCCCGAAAGGGATACGTGGTAGAAAATGGATGGATGGATGGAGATTGAACTTGTTATTTAGTCAGGTTTGGGACAGGTGTGCTGCTGGTGTAGCCACAGTGTGCACGTCTGATGTTGCTCACATGGGCTCCACTGAATGCTCAGGGAGTTTTTGCGTTTGCTCACACACATAAAAAATTAGAGGGAACATTGGCTAAGACTGCACGATTAATCAATTTTATATCAATATCCAATTAATCAATTATGACAACCCATCCATCCATCCATTTTCTAACGCTTGTCCCTTTCGGGATCGCGGGGGGTCACTGGAGCCTATCTCAGCTGCATTCGGGCAGAATGCGGAATGTTTAAAAAAAATAACATTGTTAAATCAACATTATTCTGTATTATGTCTTGCACCCCCAAGCTCAGTTCCTCCACTCCAGTCTGCATAGACCAGGGGTGGCCAACCAGTCAGAGACCAAGAGCCAAATTTTTCACTTTGTTACCACAAAGAGCCACATCATACACATGGGCACAAATGAACATCACCCCATCCATTCCTCTCACACACACATCAGTATTAAAGCTAAAGTACCACTGATAGTCACACACACTAGGTGTGGTAAAATGACCCTCTGCATTTGACCCATCCCCTTGTTCCACCCCCTGGGAGGTGAGGGGAGCAGTGAGCAGCAGCGGTGGCCACGTTCGGGAATCATTTTAGTGATTTACTATACATTTTTTTTATTTGTGGCTACAAATTAACTCACTAATGTACATTTGGCGCTTCTGGGTTCACCCTTGTTCATAAACAAATAATAATGAAACTGTGGATGATGTATTATAAATCCACTCCACCACACACCTGCTTTGCCAGAAAAGAAGACACAGCAGAAGGCGTCTGCGGTGCCAATTTTGTGACTTTGGTCACAAAAAACGTCTTTTTCAAACACACGCCCGTCCCTGGAATATACGCGCCGACTTGTTTATTTCTTGTTTATTGTGTATTTATTTTACAACAATTTGGACAACGGAGCGAAAGGAGAACGAAAGGGGCTTTCGAAATGCTGGAACTTTTGTGAGGCATCTTTGTGCTGGAGAACGCTAATCAGTGGAATTATTTTGGAGTGTTTTAAATTAGCCGTAGTCTTGAAACTATGCAGTTTATTAGTTTTTACAAATTTCATTTCGTTGGATGGCTTCTTTTAAACGTATTTACAAAAGAGTATGACGCCGGACTCAAAGCGGCGACTTCAGCTGCTTACTACTCTGACTTTGTTAGATAAATGTGGGGAAAAAGGTAATGAAGATGAATAACAATAACTTTCAGGAACCTAAATAACATCGATTCCACCTCTTTCAGTCATCATCTCCAGCTTCTTCTCCTACCTACATCCTCCTCAGTCTCCAGCCTTGTGGATTTTTTTCCAACAACAGTCAATCCTCCATCCTGGACTTTCATGCACCATTGAAACAACATACAGTCTCCTTCTCCTGATCTGCCCCTTGGTACACAGAGGAGCTGAGGCAAATGAAAGGGTCAGGCCGTGTCCTGAAGCGAGCGAGCGTAAAATCCGGCTTGACGGTGCACAAGTTGGCCTACTGGGAACATCAACGGTCTTACGCAAAAGCCTTTTTCCGTGTCCAGGTCAGAACACTATTCCACAATCATCAATATCAACCAAGGTAACTCCAAGCAACTCTTCTCTACAGTCGGTCCCATTCTCAAACCTCAGATCACTCCACACTACACTCATGCAGACAATAACGGCAACAAGTCCTTGAATTTTTCACCTCCAAAATTGACAATATCTGCTCATTTATCATACAAACGCATAGTCCCATTCAAGACATCCCAACAACTTTCAGCACACAAAATGTCTCACACTTCATTCCTACATTGCAGCAGGAGGTCGAGAAGATCATCTGCAGATCCACACCATTCATTTACTCCCTTGATCCCCTCCCTTCTCTTCCACTCAAAACACACAACCTTTCCATTACCACTCTCATAACAAATATAATTCATCTTACTCCCCAGTCAACGCTCCCTTAAAACAGCTTGGATAAAACCCTTGCTTAAAAAAAAAAACTTGGACCCGATCACTTTGTCAAATTACCGACCGATTTAAAATCTCCCATTCATTTCCAAAATCCTAGGAAAGGTTGCTTCCATTCAGCTTCACAACCACCTCATATCAAATCACCATCCATCCATCCATCCATCCATCTTCTTCCGCTTATCCGAGGTCGTCCAGACTTTCCTCTCCCCAGCCACTTCGTCCAGCTCTTCCCGGGGGATCCCGAGGCGTTCCCAGGCCAGTCGGGAGACATAGTCTTCCCAACGTGTCCTGGGTCTTCCCCGTGGCCTCCTACCGGTTGGACGTGCCCTAAACACCTACCTAGGGAGGCGTTCGGGTGGCATCCTGACCAGATGCCCGAACCACCTCATCTGGCTCCTCTCGATGTGGAGGAGCAGCGGCTTTACTTTGAGCTCCCCCCGGATGACAGAGCTTCACACCCTATCTCTAAGGGAGAGCCCCGCCACCCGGCAGAGGAAACTCATTTCGACCACTTGTACCCGTGATCTTGTCCTTTCGGTCATAACCGAAAGCTCATGACCATAGGTGAGGATGGGAACGTAGATTGACCGGTATATTGAGAACTTTGCCTTCCGGCTCCGCTCCTTCTTCACCACAAACTGATCGATACAGCATCCGCATTACTGAAGACGCCGCACCGATCCGCCTGTCGATCTCACGACCCACTCTTCCCTCACTCGTGAACAAGACTCCTAGGTACTTGAACTCCTCCACTTGGAATCACATTTATGGAAAATTCCAATCCGGTTTCCGCCCCTCCCACAGCACAGAAACAGCTTTTATCAGAGTTACCAGTGATCTGCTGATGGCCTCTGACTCTATTTCTACATCCCTCCTCATTATTCTCGACCTCTCTGCTGCGTTTGACACTATTGACAACAACATCCTACTCAACCGTCTCCAGCACTTCATCGGCTTCTCTGACACTGCCCTTCACTGGTTCTACTCCTACCTCACTAACAGGACCGACCACGTGGTCCTGGGGGATGCTAAATCTCATCCTCACACCGTCACCTGTGGGGTCCCCCAGGGCTCCGTACTCGGTCCAACCCTCTTCACCATCTACATGCTTCCCCTCGGGTGTGTCGTCAGCAGAAATGGAATTAATTTCCACTGCTCTGCTGACGACACACCAGTCTACCTTAAGGTCTCCCCTTCTGGGTCCCCCTCCCACTGTTGCTTGTCTCAGCTCCGGCCTGGAGGAGATAAACGCATGGATGAGTCCAAACTTCCTGCAGCTGAACGGCTCAAAAACAGAAGCCATCCAAACTGGTACTCCTCAACAACTCAGTTCTTCCCACATAGCCTCAGTTTAATTTTTGGGCCACAACTTTCCCTTAAGTTTGACACCCATCTCTCCTTCATCTCCAAACTCTGCCCCTTCCTCTCCTTTTTAGCTGCAGAGAAGCTTGTCCATGCCTTTGTCTCCTCCAGGTTGGATTACTGTAACACACTCCTCATCGGGATCTCTGGCATCAGCCTCCAAAAGCTCCAGTATGTTCAGAACAGCGCTGCCAGAGTCCTGATAAGGGTGCGGAAGAATGAGCACAGCACCCTTATCCTCCGCACCCTTCATTGGCTCCCCGTCACCGCCCGCATTGAGTACAAAGTCCTCCTGCACACCCACCACTGTCTGCACGGTGATGCCCCCACTTACCTCACCGACCTCCTCACACCACACACGTTAGCTAGGACCCGGTCAGGCCAACCACACTGTCTGCTCGCGCCCAGGAACAGAGCTTTTGAAGCTGCCGCTCCCCGTGTGTGGAACACCCTTTCTTATCACCTCATGGCACCACAGATGGTGGATGCTTCTAAAAAAAAAGGGCTAAAAACCTACCTTTTTAAAAAAGCATATATCTAATTTTAACAGGTTTTTTTTCTGTCTTGTTTTAATGCGTTTGATGTTTTTACTTTGTAGCACTTTGATATTTGTTATTCAAATGTTAAGTGCCATACAAATAAAATATATTATTAGTATTATTATTATTATTGTGTTTATTTACTTCATTATTTATCTATTATTTAAATATTGTCATCTACAGATAAAATGGACCAAAATGAATCGCCTGACCCTCATGAATTCTTCATTTACCGATTTTCTGACTGTTGGACATTGCGGATAAAAGCCTGCCTTTTTTTAAGAACAATTCGGTAATTATTTTTTAAATCATATCGTTTTGTATATGATTGCTTTGTATTTCAATCACTTACTTTTTTGTGAAATAACTCTGACCTAATATTGTCTGTTTATTCACATGGTATCAGTATAGAAATATCAAAGCTGCCAAATGTAAAACTTAAGTGTCACAATGCGTTCCAAAATTTTGGCCCTTTTTTAATGTCAATGTATACATTTAGACTGATGTCCTCTCCTTTAGCGTCTCTCACTAACTTATTTGTCATTATTTCCCTATCTCTATTATATTTCGTACACTGTATTAATTCTAGGTGGGGGAAATAATTTATTTTAGATGCATTGCTTTTCGGACATGAGCGATTGTAAAAATTTTATCAGTAAACACCAACAATTGAATATTTATTTACTGTAAAAAAAAAGAAAAAAAAATGAAAACAGTTCTAAATGCGGCTGACAGCAGCGAGCCACCTCTCCAAGAGATCCATGAATTGATTAACAAGTTGAAAAACTTATTCGGGTGTTACCATTTAGTGGTCAATTGTACGGAATATGTACTGTACTGTGCAATCTACCAATAAAAGTCTCAATCACTCAATCAATCATTCCAACTGACTGCTTTATTTTAGGGCACTTAGGTTCCAGTTTTGCACAGATTTCCATTAATAAATGCAAATAGCAATTCAACTTTTTCTTATTACAAATGCACTGTTTTTAAAAGTTGCAAGTGATGAATGCTTATTTAGTGAAACGAAAATAAATTTTAAAGCTGCATCAATTTACACAAATTAAAGACGCATTAATAATTGATTTTTAATCGAATCCTAGCTCCTGAATTGTAACCATAATCAAACCGTGAGGTGCCAAAAGATTCATACCTCTATAAGACATGCTCTACATTTTCTATTTGATTACAAAAATCACACAGTCCTGTGTTATGTTGAGGTGGAAATCTTTGGTCACCTCACAATTCGATTACGATTACGATTCAGGAGCTACAATTTGATTAAAAATCAATTATTGATGCATCTATAACAGTGGTTCTTAACCTTGTTGGAGGTACCGAACACCACCAGTTTCATATGCGCCTTCACCAAACACTTCTTTAGTGAAAAATAAAATGTTTTTTTTTTTTCAAATTCAAGACAAAGTTACGTTTTTTTACTGGTGCACAAAATGAACCACCGTGCATGAACATCACCTTGTTCAAAGAACAACACAAACACTGTGCATGAACTCACAACAAATTACACACCTGCAAATCAGATGGAAAATTAGAGTGAAAATTGTTTGGGGGTATCCATAATACGCCGATCGGGAGAAGTTTTTATTTACACGATGAGTTGGGTGTGTCTTGACCTCAGCGGCGGAGGCTCCGCCGAACCCCTAAGGTCGACTCACCGAACCCCTAGGGTTCGATCGAACCCAGGTTAAGAACCACTGATCTATAAGTTACGTATGTGTATTGATGCAGATTTACATTTCTTTTTGTTTCACTAAATAAACGTTTATCACTCGCAACTTTAAAAAAAACAGTGCATTTGTAATGGGAAATTAATTCTCACATTCACTAAATGAATGGAAATGTGTGCAAAACTGTAACATACATACCCTATGATAAAGGAGCTGGTCGGATCTCTCGGTGACATGGCTCACTGCAGTCAGGCAAATTTTAGAACGGTCTGCATTACTTATTTGACAATAAATAAGTAGATTATTGACGTTTCATAATTGTCCATGTCCGAATTGCAATGCATCTAAAAATCAATTATTTCCCCCACCTCTAGTGTTGTTTCATATTAATTCCAAAGAGCTATTTAGATTTTTATATCATACCCTCAGTCATATCTTCCTATTTCCTAGTTCCATTATCTCCTCTTATTACTCCCACACTCCTCTAGACTTTGTAATACCGCTTACCTTCTTTCTTTATTCCAATTATTCTGCCATTTTTTGTATTGACTTAACCACACCTTTACCACACTTCCAGCTTTATTCATACTAAAGATTTTCGGAACTATTTCATATATTGACTCCTGTCTTGTTTCTGAAGCTATGTTTTTTTATGCTGATTAAATGCACTGCTGCAGTTTGAGCACACAACTTGACTTACTTTATTTACCTCTGTCTATTTAACTGCCATTTAACTTGCTATCAATTCCCCCGTAAAAAAACGATAACTTACCACTAATTATTTTATTCAAAATTATGTTTTATTTTGGAATGATTGCTGAAGCTCCTTTATTATTTAACATTTTATTTGCATCTGTATATATTTTTACATATTCTGAATACTTTTTTTCTAATATATTTGTTTTATCTGATAATGCTTTAAACTTACATTCTTTAATAATTGGATATTTACGTCTGGGATGTCATAGATCTGCTGCGGGGATGCCAGGAATTGGTATTTTGTTATCAATTTGATCTTTTTTTTTTTATATACATGGCGGTGCCTTTCGTGGTTGGTTAGATTCGGGCTCAAGGGACTGATGAGATTGGTCTGCTCAGTCAGCAAAGGCCAAAGTTTATCATCATGAAAAAAATATATATAGATTAGTGGATGGGGAAATATAAGTGTGAGAAATGTCAAATGTGTGGCGTGAGAAAGGGTTAAATTGCATGACTGTCACTTAAAGCATGAGGCTTGGCAGCCCTGAAATATACTAAACCACTCCTCCATACATCATCAGCCTGATTTGTATAAACTACCCTGAACTGTGAAATGCGGTGGAAACACAAACCACACACTTCAACAGGAACCTACAGATCTAGGAACCAGAGGTGGGAAAGGGCCTATAGATGGCCTTTGAGCAAAGTTCGGAATCTGTTTGCATACGCTGCGGAACGCCTCTCTGGGTTTAATATCGACAAGTTTTAACCTGGTTTTTAAAAGTTAGCCAGCCAGCCACTTTTGCTGAGATTTGCAATTTCCCATTTTCCCGACATGTATTAATTTTCCCGCTTTCGCTACAGGATCAGCACGTTCACACGTTGTAGAAAAATTATAAAAGGGAATCTGAAATTTTGGGGGGAATTTTTCCTATCACTCACAATCCTTAAGTAACAGAATAACATGATAGAATATATAAATAATGTTAGCTAATGTTGGTTGCTAAACTTTGCTAAATTGCTAAAAAAAAAAAAAAAGTCTGCGTGCTATAGAGCGTTTTCTATTCGGGCTCCAATATTCTGGAATGCCCTCCCGGTAACAGTTAGAGTGCTACCTCAGTAGAAGCATTTAAGTCCCCTCTTAAAACTCATTTGTATACTCTAGCCTTTAAATAGACCCCCCTTTTAGACCAGTTGATCTGCCGTCTCTTTTCTGTGGTCCCCTCCAAGGTTTCCCATTGTATCACATTGGGTTGAGTTTTTTCTTGCCCTGATGTGGGATCTGAGCCGAGGATGTCGTTGTGGCTTGTGCAGCCCTTTGAGACACTTGTGATTTAGGGCTATATAAATAAACTTTGATTGATTGATTGATTGCTCTCACAAGCCAACAATGTACAGGCTCCGACATTGCTGACACACCAACAGTTGCCGTTACAGTGCATCCGGAAAGTATTCACAGCGCTTCACTTTTTCCACATTTTGTTATGTTACAGCCTTATTCCAAAATAGAATACAATATTTGTTTGTCCTCAAAATTCTACAGAGAATACCTCATAATGACAGTGTGTTTTAAAATTTACAAAGGTATTAAAAAATTTTTTTTTTTTAAAAGTCACATGTACATAAGTAATCACAGCCTTTGCTCAATACGATGTATTCACGTGAAGTCATGTCCAGCTCATTAAGTACGCAAGGCTCAAAGTGGTGGGTCAGCGAGCGTCTGCTTCTCACACCATTATAGGCGGCATTTTGCCTTTCTTGAAGAAAAAATGCCTTATGCTTGCATTGTTTTTGGATGTTGTAACCGTTCAAATCGCGAAAAGGATAAAAGTTTCTTCAGATTTCTTCGACACGTAATCAAGAAGGGCAAAAGATGTCGAGATTTTACAAAAGAAAACAGAAAAGTGGCACGCATTCCAGACCAAGCAGAGTCGAAAAACGCATACTTTTGCAGTGATCACTTCGTTAAAGGTTTGTTTGATATACTTTTAACATTTATTATTTCATATTTAAGTATTATATTATTTGTATTTTGTCTTGTTTCGTAGTCGTTAAAACACATTTTTGCTACGAGTGTTTCGTATCCACAAACTCGGCTAGTCTAAATAAAAGAAAGCAAATGTCAGCAAACCTTAAAAGAGTTAAGTTTTTACCAAAGGCAGCAATCACAAATTAAGCTTTCAGCACATACACAATGTTGACATACAGTCGTGATCAAAAGTTTACATACACTTGTAAAGAACATTAT
Source organism: Nerophis lumbriciformis (assembly GCF_033978685.3). Lineage (NCBI taxonomy): Eukaryota > Metazoa > Chordata > Actinopteri > Syngnathiformes > Syngnathidae > Nerophis > Nerophis lumbriciformis. The sequence continues at coordinate 27,091,925 of NC_084567.2, read as the reverse complement.
GTCATGGCTGTCTTGAGTTTCCAATACTTTCTACAACTCTTATTTTTTCGTGATAGAGTAAATGGAGCACTTTCTTGTTGGTCTCAAAATACATTCATGAAGTTTGGTTCTTTTATGAATTTGTTATGGGTCTACTGAAAATGTGACCAAATCTGCTGGGTCAAAGATATACATACAGCAATGTTAATATTTGGTTACATGTCCTTTGGCAAGTTTCACTGCAATAAGGCGCTTTTGGTAGCAAAAATTGAGCTGTTTGGCCACAATACTCAGCAATATACTTGGAGGAGAAAAGGTGAGGCATTTAATCCCAGGAACACCATTCCTACTGTCAATCATGGTGGTGGTAGTATTATGCTCTGGGCTTGTTTTGCTGCCAATGGAACTGGTGCTTTAAATGGGACAATGAAAAAGGATTACCTCCAAATTGTTCAGGACAACCTAAAATCATCAGCACGGAGGTTGGGTCTTGGGCGCAGTTGGGTGTTCCAGCAGGACAATGACCCCAAACACACGTCAAAAGTGGTAAAGGAATGGCTAAATCAGGCTATAATTAAGGTTTTAGAATGGCCTTCCCAAAGTCCTTACTTAAATGTGAGGACAATGCTGAGTAAACAAGTCCATGTCAGAGAACCAACAAATTTAGCTGAACTGCACCAATTTTGTCAAGAGGAGTGGTCAAACATTCAAACAGAAGCTTGTGGATGGCTACCATAAGCGCTTTACTGCAGTGAAACTTTCCAAAGGACATGTAACCAATTATTAACATTGCTGTATGAATACTTTTGACCCAGCAGATTGTCACATTTTCAGTAGACCCATAATAAATTCATAAAAGAACCAAACTTCATGAATGTTTTTGTGACCAACAAGTATGTGCTCCAATCACTCTATCACAAAAAAATAAGAGTTGTAGAAATGATTGGAAACTCAAGACAGCAATGACATTGTTCTTTACAAGTGTATGTAAACTTTTGATCGCAACCGCCTTCCGCCCGAATGCAGCTAAGATAGGCTCCAGCACCCCCCGCGACCCCGAAAGGGACAAGCGGTAGAAAATGGATGGATGTATATAGTTATACTTTGATAAAGACGAGGAAAAACATGCATACTTGTAAACGGTGCGTGCAACAACAAGGTAACAACAAACAGGGCTGTTAAATCATGAAATGCAACCTTACCCGAGCAAAAACTATGCATATTTATCGAGGTGAGTCTTGATACCAATTTCTTTGACCCAGCCACACACAAAGAAGTAGCAGACCACCATGCTTTTCCAAGTTTTCATCAGTTTTGTCGTGTAGAATGATTGTCTGGAGCATCAGATAGTTTGACATGTCTGGGAACTCCACCAACAAATAATCCTTGAGATCACTCAACAAATCTTTTTTTTTTATACCGTATAGGGATAGATTCCATTGCATAAATTATTTTTTTTGCTCATATCTGCTTTAAGTGGTAAGATAGTTTGCACTCCGTTTGCTGCACAGTTGACATATTGGCTTGGTGGCCTACCACTTGGTTTATTTCCGTTCAAAAGTCAAGTGACTGAATACAACCGATATTTGGTTGATGCACCTTTGGCAGAAATTGCAGCCTCAAGTCTTTTTGAAAACAATGCCACAAGCTTGGCACACCTATCTTTGTGCAGTTTCGCCCATTCCTCTTACCTCATTCCTCTTTGCAACACCTATCAAGCGCCATCAGGTTGGATGGGGAGCGTTGGTTTTCATCTAGGATGTCTCTGTATATTGCTGCATTGTATAATATCCCCTCTCTAACTTTTTTTTTATGTAATTATTAATTTCCTGTTAATAGCTGTTTACTTTCTGCCGTAACAGGCTTCCATCTACACTTCTTAAAGTTTACCAAGTATTTATTTCTTCTGTTGTTTGAAGCTACCTAAGCAGTTCGATTAGCATTCATGCTACCGGCATGCTCTCAGTGTGTAACATGTTCAGCCTAATCCTCCAGTTATAATGATACTTAATAATGATAAGTAAGACACCAACAAATGTAGATGAATTGCCGTAATAGAGGTGATTATTATTATTTTAGGGTAGAGGTTACACAGTGTGTATGAAGACACATAATTAGCAGCTAGCTGGTCAGCCCGGGGACTAAAAATAAATTAGGTGTCAGCCATGGGAGATCAGCGTTTGTGAATGGCATTAAAAGACATTAATCGGCAATGGCTATCATACTTATTCACGAAAATTTGACAATATTGATGGGAGGCCGATCGATAAACACATCCCTTGTTCCCCTTAGTTCCTGACTTCATCTGAACTACAAAACCCAAAACCAGTGAAGTTGGCACGTTGTGTAAATCGTAAATAAAAACAGAATACAATGATTTGCAAATCCTTTTCGACCCATATTCAATTGAATACACTGCAAAGACAAGATACGGTACTTAACGTTCGAACTGGAAAACTTTATACATTGCAAATATTAGCTCATTTGGAATTTGATGCCGGCAACATGTTTCAAAGCTGGCACAAGTGGCAAAAAGACTGAGAAAGTTGAGGAATGCTGATCAAACACTTATTTGGAACATCCCACAGGTGAACAGGCTAATTGGGAACAGGTGGGTGCCAGGATTGGGTATAAAAGCAGCTTCCATAAAATGCTCAGTCATTCACAAACAAGGATGGGGCGAAGGTCAACACTTTGTGAACAAATGCGTGAGCAAATTGTCCAACAGTTTAAGAACAACATTTCACAACGCGCTATTGCAAGGAATTTATGGATTTCACCATCTACGGTGCGTAATATCATCAAAAGGTTCAGTGAATCTGGAGAAATCACTGCACGTAAGCGATATCACGGCTCTTCGATCCCTCAGGCGGTACTGCATCAAAATGCGACATCAGTGTGTAAATGACATCACCACATGGGCTCAGGAACACTTCAGAAAACCACTGTTAGTAACTACAGTTCATCGCTACATCTGTAGGTGCAAGTTAAAACTCTACTATGCAAAGCGAAAGCCATTTTGTCAACAACACCCAGAAACGCCGGACTGATGCAAAGTGGAAAAGTGTTCTGTGGTTTGACGAGTCCACATTTTAAATTGTTTTTGGAAACTGTGGACGTCGTGTCCTCCAGAACAAAGAGGAAAAGAACCATCCGGATTGTTATAGGCGCAAAATTCAAAAGCCAGCATCTGTGATGGTATGGGGGTGTATTAGTGCCCAAAGCATGGGTAACTTACACATCTGTGAAGGCACTATTAATGCTGAAAGGTACATACAGGTTTCGGAGCAACATACGTTGCCATCTAAGCAACGTTATCATGGACGCCCCTGCTTATTTCAGCAAGACAATGCCAAGCCACATGTTACAACAGCGTGGCTTCATAGTAAATGAAATGCGGGTACTAGACTGGCCTGCCTGTAGTCCAGACGTGTCTCCCATTGAAAATGTGTGGCGCAATATGAAACCTAAAATACCACAACTGAGACCCCGGACTGTTGAAGAATTTAAGCTGTACATCAAGCAAGAATGGGAAAGAATTCCACCTGAAAAGCTCCAAAAATTGGTCTCCTCAGTTCCCAAACGTTTACTGAGTGTTGTTAAAAGGAAAGGCCATGTAACACAGTGGTAAAAATGCCCCCGTGCTAACTTTTTTGCAATGTGTTGCTGCCATTAAATTCTAAGTTAGTGATTATTTGCAAAAAAAAAAAAAATTGGTTCTCAGTTCAAACATTAAATATCTTGTCTTTGCAGTTTATTCAATTGAAAATAAGTTGAAAAGGATTTGCAAATCATTGTATTCTGTTTTTATTTACGAATTACACAACATGCCAACTTCGCTTGTTTCGGGTTTTGTACATTTTATCATCTGCTCACTAGAGATAAGAACCCATCCTTGTGCAAAGATGATGTCCTTCAGCCCACAAAGTTTTTTCCCACTCAAACTATATTTTGAAACAAGTAAACTCACCAAGCTCAATGGTTCCCCCTATACCAACCAGTGAAGCTGCACTGTGGTAAAGAGGCAGAGGGATGTACACAACGTCATTGTGGGTCACTCCGAATGCCCAGAACCCTCCTGATGCCTTCAAGCTTTGGAGGTGAGTGATCACTGCTGCTTTAGGAAGCCCTTGAGGGAAAAAAACACACATAAAAACATGACCATAATATCAAACACACACTGTTGAATTCCTTAACAATGGTTTAGAGATAGGATTTAAGGCTCTTTAAAGGGAGCCAGTCCTTGAGGAAGCAATCAAAACACTCATTCGTTATTATAGTTAATTTTATTTAATCAGAAAACAATCACTTGTAGCAGTTAAGATAAACTGTAGATCAGAATATGTTAAATTTACACCAATATCCCAGCAGGCACAAGAGATAAAGACAACGTTGAGAACTTGTTGATTTACGTCATGATGTTGAGCAACTCAAACATAACTTTGA